>NW_022589768.1:6750084-6770988 GCF_004348235.1 Phoca vitulina | reverse complement strand
CCCCCCCCCCCCCCCCCCCCCCCCCCCCCCGCCACCCAGGGTCCCACTGCCCTGGGCAGGCGCCGCTGGCCGCCGAGCGGAGGCGCCTCGCCGCCCCGCCGCCTCGCCACCTGGCCGACCCGGCCGCCGCCTTCCCCGCCGCGCCGCCGCCCCTCCGCCCTCAGAGCGGCCCGCAGGCCCGGCTGGGCAGCCACAGGGGCGCCCGCCGCCTGGGGCCTCGCCTCCCCCGACGAACAGCACTTCTCAGCCAGAGGGGTCGCCAGTCCCGCACCGAATTCTCACAGACTCTCAGAGTCGGTCCACCCCTCCCTCCCTCCCTCTGCCCACCCGAGCCCTGAGCGCGAGCCCAGGGAAGGCAAGCCGTCGGTCCAAGGTCACACGGTGAATGAGGAACAGTCAGCCCTGGGCTCTGGCTCCAGATCCGGGTCCTGCCTTGCCTCTGCTGCCGCACTCGATTATGCCTCCCCAGGCCCCTCGGTGTGCTCGCGCTCAGAGTCAGACTCGCGGCTGGGTTCACAGACCTTCGGGGTCCTCTGCCTTCCCTCTGCTTCTCCTAACATCCCATTCTCCATCCAGCAGCCAAAGTGAACTTGTAGAAGAGAGATCTGATCACCACACCCCCTGTTTCAAAGCCCCCCCGCGGCTTCCAGCGCGCTGGGAGTACAGACGAAAGCCAGCCACATGGCCGCGGGCCCCTGCTTTCACTCCCCTCCGCCCACTGAGCTCGGACCCCCAGCCTGTGTTGTCCCCCAACCTGCCAAATTCATTTCCACACAAGGACTTCACACCGATTGTTCCCTCTTCCCCAAACACTCCTTCCCTAGGGGCTCTTAAGCAGGGGCATCTATGGATTGAGCTGGAGTTCAATTTCATCACTGTCCCATGTAACCCCTCTGTGTATGATGTTATGAGTTTAAAAACATCACTTTGGGAAGAGTTCCATAGGTTTCACTACACGGCCCAGTGCCTGTGGCACAGAAGAGTTTAGAAACCCCTAGACCTTTGCACGAATGGCTCTTCCTTGTCATTCAGGTCCCAGCTCCGTGTCACTTCCTCAGGGGGGGCCTTCCTTGGCCAGCCAACGCTGCTCCCCTTCTCATCCAGTCACTGCCTAGCACCATGGCTCTCAAAGTGTAGTCCCTGGACCAGCAGCATTAGCCTTGCTTGGGAACTTGTTCAAAATTACGTGCTTAGGACCCACCCCAGACCTACTGAATCAGAAACTCTGGAGGTAGGGTCCAGCCCTGGGTTTTAACAACCCCTCCAGGTGATGCTGACGCTGGATTCTCAAGGAGGGAAAAAACGCTGGGCCAGCATTGTCTCCCTAGGCTGTCACAGCTATGGCAGCCCCCCGAGGAAAGCTGGAAGCCCAGGGGCCTTGGAAAGGGGAAGCGCTGTGGGGGCAACGGTGGAAGGGGGGGGTGGGCTGAGTCATAAGGTGGAGCTACCTTAGACGGAGAGCCCACAGAGGGCTGGGCTCTCTCGAGGAAGGGGCCCAGTTGGGCTTCAGTGGGTGCGGGGCTTGGGGAGCCCTGTTGGCTGGCAGGGGTCAGCACTGAGTTGGAGAGAAGGAGGTCCTCCTCTCTGCATTTCCCATGTGGCAGGAGAGGGGCTGGCATTCCCCTGGGCACTCCTACTCCTGGCCTGGTCTGAACATTAACCCATGTCCCTGAGGTCCCATTTGGAAACGGCCACAGTCGCTCCCAGCTCATACCAGCCTGGTCTCCTGACTTCTGCCCCATTGCCCACAGGAAGGGCCAGGGCAATCCCAGGGCCCTCCCATCCTGAGCTGTTTCCTGTGCATTTTCCAGGAGGACTAGATGTTTCTGCAACCTGAGCCTGAGCCCATTCTGCAGACCAGAGAGCTGGGTTCTTGTCGCCAGTCCCTGGGAGCTGCCCGACACAGCCTACAGAGTGGCGAGGTGTAGCCTGCGGCCTCTGGCTTTGGGGGAGTCGTCAAGGGGAACTTTTGGCCCAGTTCCTGTGGGTCACTGGTCTCTGGCTTCCGTGCAGTTCCCAGGCCCCCCCAGGGGGAAAAACGAGACACTTTTAATTGACTTCCTCAATCTGATGATAGAGTATTGAGTATCAATAGACCGCAGGCAAGCTATTTTCAGTCATGATTTCAGACGGGAGCAGAAGCCCGGCTGCCACCACGGTCCTGCCACGCCGCCTCAGGGGATGAGCTCACCCCTGTCTGCTAGCACAGCATCATTTGCTGTGGCCAGGCAGCCTGATTCAGGATCTCCCGGGGGAAAGTTCTAGGAAGTGGGGGTGGGGTGGGGGGTGTAAGCAGTTACAGCAGTGTGCCTGAACCAGAGCCTGCCAGAGGCCAGCCTGGAGTCGGCAGACCTGGCCACTCTCCTAGCTCAGCCTCTTCCTGGCTGGGGAACACTGAGCGGGTGACTTGACCAATCCATGCCTCAGTTGCCTTGCCTTCAAGAGAAAGTTGAAGCAGTTGGCTCTGGAATTCTACAGTGAGGCCTGGGCACTTTTCTCCCTCTGTCTTGTCTTAGGGTCCTGAGCCTTAACTTTGTGTGCCGTGGTCAAGATACGAATCACCAGCTTGATGACATTCATCGGTCCTGGGTTTGGTTACAACTTCCCCACTTGCATGTCCTTCCTGACCTCGGCCAACCGTCCTGGGCACAGGATTAGAGACATCATCTCCAAACTGTTGAGGGCACCTCACAGGCATGTCTACACTCTGGGTCTAGTGTGAGCAACATTAATTGAAGGTGGAGATACGTCCAGGATGCTGTGGGCACTTCTCGTCCTCACAACTCCCTGCCAGACCACTACCCTAGACCTTTCACTCAGCATCGTCCTATCTGACTTACGTGCCGCCCCTCCCCTAGCAGTCCATGAGTTCAAGGGCAGGGAGGGGATCCTATCACCTGTGCGTCTACAGGACCCAGTCGGAGCTCAGTGAGCCGTCATGGAACAAATGAATGAGGAAGTGAATGAATGGATGGGTGGCTGGATGCGTGGATGAATGAAAGCAAGCAAGCAAGCCCCGTGAGGCACGCTTGCTTGCTACCCTGTGTGTATGTGTGTATCGTTGCTAGGTGAGGAAGAGGCCAAGATTAGTCACAGCCAACCAGGAGGGGGCTTGAGGGTTTTGCCTGGAAACCTTCCCTCTCAGTCACGGTCTGCAGACTCAAGAACAGGGAGAAGCTTTCCTCCATGAGAAAAGCCATAGGATCATGGAATGTTGGCTCCAAGCAAAAACCACAGGTCACTTAATCCGCACCCCTCCAATGGGGAGACCAAGGCCCAGACAGGTTCAGTTCCTGCCTCCACAGTGAGCTCATCATGGAAACTGTTGTTTTTCCATGAAAAAGGAGCCTGGGGGTAGGGGAGAAGGGGCAGGGGGAGGAGTCAGTATTAAACAGACCAATTGTTAATCACAGAGAAAGCTCATGCCTTCCCAAGGGCCTGACCAGCCCAGGGCAGGGGGCTCACAGAGTAAAGGGGGCTCGCCAAGCTCCAGGGGTGTCAGCTCGCCTGGGCTGGGCCATCAGGCGTTATGTAACCAAGCCAGAGGCTCCAAGAAACACCTAAGCTGGCCTGGTGTTCATCTTGGACCGCGGTTTCCAGCTATTTCCTACAGAGGGAGGTTTTGCTGAGCACAGGGTTTTCTGCATTTTCCATCCGTTTGCTATTAAAGAAAAGCAGGAGACAAAATGTGAAATCTTTCCCTGAGGTTGCCAGAAATCTCCCAGTTCCGAAGAAGGAAGAGCTTAAGCTCTGTCCCGTGGTCCCTGGACGCCTGGTGCATCTGAGGCAGCAGGAGCTGATCCCAAGGTGAGATGTGCTCCAACCAGCAGCTCCCCTGGGGCCTGGCAGGGAGCAGGTGCTCAGCCCACGTCCTGTGGCTGGGATGGAGCTTACACTGCTCCAGGAGGAGAGGTGGGGAGAGGACGGGGCAGACCAGCTCCAAAGCATCAAGAGCCCTGGAGGAAGGAGCTCTAGTTAGAAGGCTTAAGTCAGCTCTGAGGTGGTTGAAACAAGGCCCTACTAAATTTCATTTGCACCAAAAAATTCATCATTAAAATTCTCATCTCAGTCTTAATGCCATATCTCCACAAAGCCCCACATGGGGAAAAAGGACAGATGTCTTTAATACATTCCTGTGGGGAGAGCACCTTGGGAAGCCAGAGGGGCCCTGGCAGGGGTGGAAGATGGGTCAAGAAAGGTCTGGAGCACAGGACCTTCATAGGAGGGCAAGCCTAGAGAATATCAGCTCTCAGGTCCCACGAGATCAGCGTCAGTGGGCTGCCTGGACCCCCACCCGAGGATGGGAGCAGACCTCATGGGAAGATGCCCACACTCTGGTTGCAGAGTGAGCCAAACATGAGGAGGTAGAGCTATGTCCAGGATGTCCTCATATCTTTCCGTCCCAAGTCCGTCCATCCCCAGGCCCTCGGGCCACTCCCCTGCACAGGTGGGAGGCAGCCGAGAAAGCCTGATGCCCCAGAGTCAACCACCTGCCGTCAGGGTCAGCGCCGGCCCTGCAGAGTCTGGGTGATGGGGCAGTAGCTGACTTCTCTCTCTGCCTCTGTTACTTCATCTGTGAAATGGAAATAACAGCGGCATCTCCAAGCAAGGGGTGGGATGGAGGGGGTAGGCAGCGGATATGAGGGTTGAGATAAAGCAACAAAGCTAATAATACGGCTCTGGGAGCATGTCCAGTGCTCAGTAAAGGTTAGCTGCTAGGAAACGGATGCTTGGGAGCTGAATAAGGACAGCTCTGGGGCATCTGCAGGCAGCGTGTGGGGCCCAGCAGTGGGGCGAGGCAGGGCACTACAGAAAGGGGTTAGGAAAGAGCCCTGCCCCCAGGGCTTTACGGTAAAGCGTGGGCCTAATGGAAGGACAGCTGCCTTAAGCGCGGAGGCAGGAGGTTCCGTGAAGCTTCTTGGGAGCTCCCAAACCCCTATGCCCACAAAGTACCTCATCCTTAAGCGTCTCCACACCATGCCTCACAGTGCACTGGGTGCTGAGTTCTGGTGCCCCCCCTGGACTGAGTTCCCTGAGGCAGGGAGGGCATCGTCCCATGCTGGCTCAGCCTCTTGGCACACCGCACACACACCGAAGATTTTTTCTGAAAAAAGCTGGAGTTCTGATATTTCTAAGAGAAGCATCCAAGTCCCCATCACAGGAAAAATCAGAATTTTGCTGGACTCCCTTCCACTTCCATTGTTTTAGTGTGCCTTTCGTATTGACTTACATTTGGGGGCATATTCTTTTAGGTCCATCACAACTTTCCAAGTCTTTTTCACCCAGCAGCCCTGCTTATGAAACACGTGCTTCTCCATTTCGGTTTCTCGAAGTAGCACCTGGAAAATTTGGCGTTAGCGGTTTGCCAAGCAATGAGCCCCACCACAGACTTCTTTCAGAGTTTTGTCATTTAAAAATACATATAGGGATGCCTGGGTGGCTCAGTTGGTTAAGCGGCTGCCTTCGGCCCAGGTCATGATCCCAGGGTCCTGGGATCGAGTCCCACATTGGGCTCCTTGCTCAGCAGGGAGCCTGCTTCTCCCTCTCTCTCCCTCTGCTTGTGCTCTCTCTGTCAAATAAATAAAATCTTTAAAAAAAATAAAAATTAAAATAAAATAAATAAATAAATAAAAATAAAAATACATATATATGTATGTTTATTTATACACATACATATACACAGTAACATAATGGCTAAATACATCCTTTCTTAAGAGAAAACCCATGATTAAGAAGAGCATTTTGGAGATCTGGGTTTGAGTCCTGGCTCACCACTCAACCAAATGAGTGCTTGAGCAAATCACAGTACTTAATATACTTAATACAGTGCAACTCCTAGGAGCCCTTTGCTTCTTCACCTAGTGATTCGTTCATTCATTTACTGTGTGCAAGCACCTGGTGGTGGTTACATTCACTAAGGATAGAGCTGAGACATTAGACTATAGATACAATCAATAAGCGAAGTATATGGTACGTTAGAGGAGGACAAGGCCATAGAGAAAGAGAAGTGGCAAAGGATAAAGGGGATGGGGCGCTGAGGGCAAGGCAGGGGGCAAGTTGCTGTCTTAAGTGTTTTGCATATAAAACATCGGGCATGATGGTTAAGAGCATGGATTCTGGAACCAGACCTGGGTTGAAATCCTAGCATGTGCTAGCTGTGTGATAGGGGGTAAGTCATTTAACCTCTCTGGGCCGCAGTTTCCTTATCTGTAAAATGGGGATGATAATCATAGTAGCTACCTCCTAGGGGATTATTTTAAGAACTGAGTTAATACACGTAAAGTGCTTGGCGAGGCGTGGGCACATTGTGAAAGCTGTGTAAGCATCGAATATAAGCTACAGGAAGTATTGGCTACCTGTCAGTGTTAGAAAAACCCAGAATCTTAAGACTGCCCTTATGTCCCTGGGCCCCCCGAGGTTGTGGGCATGGGAAAGGGTGGGCAGGGTGCCTATCAGCTTCTTCAGCTCAGGAACCAGCTGGAAGGCCCTTCCTCCGTGTGGCCATGCAGGGTGGGATGAGCTGGTCTGGGCTTGAATCCTGTCTCCACTGTGAACTGGCTGTGTGACCTTGGGCTAGTCGCACTACCCCTGCAAGCCTTGGTTCTTCCTCTCTAATGTGGGAATAGTAATAATTGATCGTTTGCCAAGACCCAGGCACTGTTCTGACTTCTTTGCAAACATCCCCTCATTTCGTCCTTGCCACAACCCTCTGAGTTGGGTCTTCTGTTATCCTCTCGTACAGGTAGGGAAACTGAGGCACAGACGGGTAAGAAGTTGGCCTGGTACAACTAGGACTCCAACACCTATCTGCCTGACTGCAGAACTCCCCTCGTCCCTTGCTATCGTGCCGCCCAGGATGGGTGCCTACCACACACCAGCCAGGCTCAGAGCCTGACCCCCGGGGCTCTGTCCCTGTCATCACCGGTCCCTTCCCCATGAGTGGCTGGTTGGAAGGTGGGCAGCTGGGGCCAGGGGTCATTTTGCTCTCCTCTGTGCTTTCAGAAGTTCTTTCCCCCAGGTACAGAGCAATCATCATGCGCTCTAAGTTCACAGGTGGCCTGCGTTTCACACCCTGCACCTGCCCCGCTACCCCCCACCCCCAAATCCCGGTCTCTGCTACTTGGTGACATCGAAACAATTAAATTTTAAACATCCATAATTGGCCCAGACTCAGACCTCTCAGAGAGACTGGGCTGAACCATGTTTCAGAAAGAAATAACAACAACAAAAGCCCTAATAGACTAGGTGGGTTGTTTGTTTTAATGAAAAGACCCAGAGAGACTAAAATGTCTGGGGTTGGGTGGGCGTGGGGGGGTTATTTTGGGTCAACAGGGAAGCGGAGTCACTCTTCAGGGAGAATCCCAGAGGGCCACGTGGACCATCAGAAATAAACCTGCCTGTGCTTATTCCAGTGTGTGGATCTTTAAATAGAGCCCCCCAGGGGGCATTTCTGTAAATGGAGGACGAGGTGTCCCTTCTGCAGGCTGTTTATGGGACTGGGTAGTTCTGGCCTTCAGTGGGCTGCTTTGTTGTGTGCATGCTTGCACAGCTGGACAGCGTGTGGTCCCAGGGCTCACGCTACTTCAGCCACTTCCCTTAAACAAACTCCAGAAGCAACAGTCAGCCTGGGAGTGAGGCTAGCGGAAGAGCGGATGGAGCCCTGGCTGTGGTACCAGGGACCTTGCACGGCTCCCCAGGGAGGACTGCCCTCCAGGGCCTCTGAAGGGTTCCAGAGCAGCTGTGTGTGTGTTTGAGGGGGACCCAAGGAAAAGCCTGGACTCCTTGGTCCCTGAGTTCCCTGCCCTTCGGGGACTCACCTTGTTCCTTGACACAGTGCCCTTACTGCGGTGGGGAGATAGTACATGGGGCCCCCTGCTGAAGGTTGTGACGAGCCCAGCCCGGCCAGGCAGGGGACAGAAAGATGTCTGTCTCCATTCATTCAGTCACTCACAGTGTGTTAAGCATTGCCGCCAAAATCAGTCACCGTGCTCCATCCATGCGACATGCTCTGTGTACCCGGTCCCGTGCTGAGCACCCCACATGTGTTCTCGCCTTAATCCCCACAACAACTCCGAGTGGGATGAACCTCACTTTATTATCGCCATTTCACAGATGAGCAAACTGAGACTCTGGGAGGCCAAGTTCCTGCCATTAATCAAGAGCAGGCGGGGACTGGGACCCAGGTGTGGGTGATCCCGAAGCACACGTTCTTCACCACTAAACGCTCCCACCTGGATGATGCAGGAAGCACCACCCCTGCCCTCTGGGAGCTCAGCCTGGTGGGAAAGAGCAGCCAGAAAACAGACCATCACAAAAAAGCCTTAGGGAACACTAGCTCAGGTGAGAAGGGGCAGTTGGTCTAGCCCAAATAGAGCAGGTAGGTTATAAAGAACTCAGAAGAGATCATCTTTGAGATCAGTCTTTTAAGAAAAGGTAAAAGCCAGAGGGAGGAGGATGGTTGATATAGGGAACAGTGAGGCAAGGCTTGACGCTCGAGCTTGTGGACCTTCAGTAGAAGTTGGGGTCTTGCCATTGGTATCATCAGCCACTGACCTTGCTAATTTCACAGCCACACATATGTACCGAGAACCTATGTTCCTGCTACCTTCTGTGTTAGGACACGCTTGAGCATGTCAAAGCTCATTTGGTCTCCACAATGATGCGGCCTAGACAAGTTCAGGTTTTCAGATGGGGAAACTGAGGCTCGGTGATATGGAGACCCTTGCCAGGGTGCATGTCACAGACACAGTTTCTAAGACTCAGAGGCTTTAAGGACGGGCCCTTCAGGAGTATCTGTTTCAGCCATCCATCCAGTTGGCCACTCCCCTCCAGACATCCCTCCTAAGTGACTGCCCTAGCTTTTGCCTGAGCACATTTAGTAGGAGATAACTTATGACCTTCTAAAACCCATCATCTGTCCGCAGAGAGATTTCACAGTTACTAACAAGTTCTTCCTTATTTTGAATGTAGCTCTTTCTCCATTACCCCAGTTCCCTCTGGGGCCCACTGAGATCAGCATCACTCTCTCAAGAGGCCAGCCCTCCAAAACTTCGGAAAAGACCCCAGAGTCTTAGCCAGGTGGCCTCAGACATACAGTGAGGCTGCCCGTGGGGGCTCCTGTCTCACTACCCTGTGGCCCTGCCCTAGCATTAGGTTTGCAGACCCCAGGGCCTCTGCCTAGTGACCAGCCCCGGGGGCTTTTGCCCAACCAGATCCACAGGCTTGCTTCAGCCCCATAAGCTACCCCACCCTGGTGCTAACTTTGTCTGCAGCGAGTTCCGCTCTCCTCTCTTTCCCGGTGCCGGAGAGACGGTTGGTAATGAGAAGGCAGCAAAATGCCCTACTGTTCCCGCCTGCGACGCGCTGGCGTGAATCTCTCCCAGGACGTGCAGCCCCCTGACTCACCCGGGGTCCGCCCTGGGTAAACGTCCCGTGCTGGGCTGTCCTTTCAGAGCGTACATTTCCATGAGGCCCAGGTTTGGTTCCCAGAACAGCAATAAAGGGAGGACCCACACATTCCCTCAGCCCCCCTTGCTCAGCCAGTGTTGACAGAAGGGCCACGTGACACAAGAGTGAGTAAGGCAGGGGCCTGGGACGAGCGGGAGAGAGAGAAGGAGCAGGAGGGCAGGGTCCTGTGGCTGCTCGTCTCCTGGGACAAAGCCCGGCATTGTCCACATGCCCCTTCCCCGTCTGCCCCTCGTGGGACTGTGGGCTTCCAAGCCAAGTTGGATCGAGTTGGGTTGAACCCTCCTCACCAAACCACCCCCCCCCATAAGGGCCTGTCCCCAGGGAAGCAGCTCCTGCTTGGGCTCAGGGGGCAGCAGGTAAAGAATACCCAGCCCTGGTGCTTTCCTTCCCTCCTTCCCTCACCCAGCCCCTTGGACAGAGCGTGGCGGTGGAGGGAGGCCTCTGCATCTGGAATCTTCCAGCCCTCCTGTTCCCTTGGCTGGGTATATTTGTCTTGGCCGCCTTCACCTGGGCTTTCTACAACAGATTTTCTTTCCTTTGCTCCCCCCCGCTCAGCAGCTGGCCTCGGCGGCCCGGCACACAGAGCGGGGCTTGTTTTCGAGGAGCCACAGAACCCCACTCTGCAGACCAGCCCACCCGTGTCTGAGCCCCCAGCTGCCAGTTCCCTCGAGGGCTGCTCTCCGCAGCCCTGGACCCAGTGGCAGAGGCAGGGCCGGGGACCAGAGCACCAGGAAGGGGGGCCCGGGGAGGCCCGAGTTAGCAGGGGCAGGAAGAGCCGGACCAACGCACACACGGCACAAGGCCCCCTTACACAGACACTTGCTGGAGAAAATCAGGGGTCGGATGGAGAGAGTCAGGTCCCAAAACCAGGTGGAGAGAAGAAGGTAGAGCCGAGCCAGGCTAGAGGGGACCCTAGGAAGAGGGGGCCTGCATTCGAGTCTCCACCTGCCCCTTCTTATCTGCCAGCTTCGGGCCCCCTGCACCCTGCTCCTAATCTGTAACGTGGAAATGATAATATTTTACTTGCTCCAAGGTAAGGAACTGGACTTCTTGAGGTACTTTCCAGTTTGAAAACCTATGACTTAATAGTTTTCTTTTTTAATGCCAATAAAAGGTTATTTGTGTGCAAACAGAACATTGACATAACAAGATGTGCCTGGGGTGGGGAGGGAAGCAGTTTTCTGCCTGGTGACTTCCAGATCGGTGGTGAGGAGTAAATCCCATTCTAAATCATGGCCCGTCTTCCTTGGGGGATGGTTTCTGAACAGAAAGGTCTTTTAGGGCCCCCTATCCACTGCCCCTCCTGCGGCCGAGTTTCCCCTTGAAGCCCCCAGCCTTGGCCGGGCGTTCGGCCCCCCTCTCCCTGCTCTGCTAAGGCCCCCTGCCCCTGACCTTGTCCACGGCCAGCTGGCCCACCGGGCAGGCCAGATGCCCAGGGCAGGGCTCCTCTCCTCCAAGGGCAATTCGGGCACATGCTGCAGGCATTCGCCTTCATGAGCGCCCATGCCTGGTTCAAGCAGCCTGGTGTGCGCTGAAAGGTCCTGCCCACTCTGTCTCCCACGCTGTGGAGAGATGGACAGACGGCCTCTCGTCCTCAAGGCCCATCTCCCCACTGCACCTTGGAGTGCTCTCCTGGTCAAAGAATTCCCTTGCAAGTGTGCCTGCCCCAACCCACGTCCCAGCTGGGTCACCATTTCTTATGCCTCTCTGTGGGCTCGGGTCCTTCTCTGTGTGGGTCCCTGGTCCTTGCTGTGGCCTCTGAGAGTGCTGGCAACCCAGTGGCTGTCCTCACGGCCCCATGGCTGCTGGTGCTGACGCATCCCAAAGAATCCCAGCTCCTTTCCACAATCCAGTCTCCATCTTGCATCTTTATCCCACACTGTGTCTCTCTTGTCTTGGTCAGTTCAAACAGACTTTGTCTATTCCTTGCCGCTTACTTGATCTGTAGGGAATTCTTGTCCTTCTCCAGTAGTTATGTTTTATTAAGTTGCCATGAGCACCGAATTAGCAAACACCCTACCATCATTCTTAGGAGAGAACAGGGTTAGTTCCTGTGAGCCGCCTCTGGTCACAACATTCTCACCATCCCATCAATGCACAACTTTGTCTTTTGCGTGTTTCCATTTAAAGACATCTTAGTTGGTCCATTAACATTAAACTATGAGTCCTGTCTGAACAAAGCTTATCTAACCTGTATTTCCTCCATGAGGCACATCTCTACTAGCCAGCACTTCAGAACTTGGCTTGAGGGCCATTTTCTTTTCTTCTCCTTTTTTTTAAAAGATCGTATTTATTCATTTGAGACACAGAGATACAGAGAGAGAAAGAGAGTGCATGAGCAGGGGGAGAGGCAGAGGGAGAGGGAGAAGCAGGCTCCCCGCTGAGTCAGGAGCTCGATGTGGGGCTCCGTCCCAGGACCCTGGGATCATGACCTGAGCCGAAGGCAGACGCTTACCCATCTGAGCCACCCAGGCACCCCTTGAGGGCCATTTTCAACAGGGAAATCACCCACGAAAAGCATTAACATGTATAAAACGTGGCGCTAAATAGACCCCAAGAAGGACATTTGCGAACAGGGTGAGAGCAGAAACAAGCAGGCAGAGTGTCGCCTTGCTCAACCTCAGTGGGAACATGTGCATTCAGAGTTGTCACTGACCTGTGCATGTCCATGAGACACTGTGTCCACAGTGTCAGTTCTGGATTGCAGATTAATTTTAGCAAGTGGGCAAATTCACAAAAATGTAATCCATGAATAGCGAGGGTTGATTGCGTGCCTCTTGCTCTCCCCACCCTTCCTCCTTTCCTTCACCAAATCCTTCTGGATCCTCTCTGCCATGTCCCACCTTTGTCCACACTGTCCCCACACAGGTACTTCCTTACCTGTTCACACAGCAAACATTTATTGAGCAGCAAGTACATACCAGCACTGTGCTAAGGACTCTGGGGCTCCGGAAAATGGATTGGAGTCTAGGTCAAGGGTTGGCACACTTTTTCTGTAAAGGCCCACAAAGTATTTCAGGTTTTGCAGGCTCTATGGTCTCTGTCACAACTACCTAATTCTGCCATTGTAAGCCTGAGAGCTGCCATAGATGATACGTAGATGAATGGGCCATTAATTACAAAACAGGTGGTGGGCTGTAGTCTGTCCACGGACTCCTGGTCTACCAGCATCCTGTCTCCTGTCTCCTTACCACAGCTCTCTCTCCCCGGGCTCATCACTCTCTGCCCCCTGAGCATTGACCATTTGCACCTAGCTCTGTTGGAAATCCTCCCCTAAAACTGCCTGGGACCCAAGGGCAGGAATCACAACTGTCCTGCTCCCTGATGTGTCAGGGTCTAGCACAGCAGGGATGTGCTGGAATGACAAATAAGCACATAAATCAATGTCCAATCTTCATGACTGCACAGGATCCAACTTTTGACCCCAATATTCTTTAAACATATGTCAAGCCAACTCCATGATCATTTAAAAACAGAGACCTCTGAGACCCTGTCTGGAATCAGCCCCTAAAATCACAACCACTCCTCCAGGGATGAGGTATCTGCTGGCCTCCCAGCCCCACATTTTCCTTAGGGAAGGGTCCAGAGAGGCATACAATTTAGACTATGAAAGGGAGCTCCTCTTTCTTCCTTATTCTTCTTTCCTCCTCCTTATTCCTTTCTTCCCCCCCCCTTTTTCTCCTTCTCTTTTTCTCCCCAGGGAAAGCAGGGTAGCCAGGTGGCTGCTGAGGATTGCCTCTGGTTTAGGGTTTCTGGGAGCAGAGTGGCAGAAGTCCCTGATTTTGGGTTGTCCAGGCCAGCTCTTCTTTGCCCATACAGATGTCCCAGTGGCATAGTAGTCCCCTGCACTTGGCTGCAGAACCCCTGGGACTGGGTCTCTTGGAGTTTTCACAAGGCTGCTGGCAGCTGTGTTCAGATCCCAACAGAGGTCCGTCACCAACACAAAGCAATGAGTCCCCGGGGAAGGGGATATCAGGCAGTGGGCCAAGTGAGTGGAGAAGAAAATAAATTCCCAGCCCCCTTGAATCCCATGGCACAGATTTGCCTCTGGTTTAAGGCAGCCCCAGTCCTGAAGCCCCGTGGCTCTGACCCCGTGAATGCACATGTACGCACGGACACACACGTACAAACATGGCCTCATCGTCTGCAGGATGGAAAAGCAATCTCAAGTTGGTTTAGCATGTCTCCTCAATGTGTCACTTCTATCTATAAAATCTCCACCCAATAGGGAAAGATTGAGAAAACCCAGCACATGAATCCTGGGCCTTGGGGGTTGACAGGAACTGTGAGTTGGTGTGAAGGTGAGTCATCTTTCACACTTGCTCACAAGCCTTCTACAGGTCTGTACAAAATGCAGCCTCATGCCATCCTTCAAGGCTGGGCTCCATAAGAGGAGCCTAGAGGGGGTTGGCCTCATGGGACACAGAGGACAGAAACCCTAAAAATAAAGAAGATGGGAAAGGAGCACAATGGAACAAGTTCTGGGTGAGGGCCCTCCACACCTGCACTCACGGAGGTAGCTCCCATATGAATGTGGCCTCAGAGAAGACAGGGATCCAAACGCTTCATCCGTACCATGGGCTAATGCTAGCACCCCTACCCCAGGTTTGTTGGGAGGATTAATTAGACAAGGTTTAGCACAGTGCTTGACATGTAATAAGTCTGCAAAACCTTAGCAGCCATGATGATGACAATGGTAAGGATGATGACAGAATTCTTTCAGCTCCTGGGAGAGAAAGTGTACATTAATCCAAGCTTCCGTTTCTGCAGCCCCTTTCCCAAGATTGCTGCTAGAGCCAAAGACTTAGGACTCTGGGACTCCGCAGAGAATAGCTAATGCACTGATATGGTCCTGCTCAGAGCAGGAATGGGAAGAGGCCAGCTAAGATACAAACAGGTAACATTAATCTGATGCCTCATGTCTTCTCTTGACTTTTGCAGCCAGTGTGACTGTGCAGAGCATATAAACAGTGCCTCCCACCCAGCCCACCTGGTCAACACCCTCCCACTCTTCTGTGAATGTGGTGACCCACTTCCCCTATGTTATCACCATACATTAATTAAATTATGCCTCATAAGTGGAACCAAACCGTACGTATTCTTTTCTGTCTTCCTTTCCTCAATGTGTTTTTGAGATTCGTTCATGGTGTTGTGCATATCCACAGTTCATTCTTCTTATTGGCTGAGCAGTATTCCATTGTATGTATGTACCACAAATGGCTTATCCATTCATGGACATCTGGGTTGTTTTCCATTTGGGGCTATTATGAATAAAGTTGCTCTGATTTACAACAAAACTCCATTTGATATTCCATGGGAGAAAACCATCTTGAAATACTTATTGTATTGGAGCTACTGGATATCTATTTGGGAGAAAACTAACCTTTGCCTCTAATTTATGCTTCACACAAAAATTGATGCAAGGTGGATCACAGAGCTGAAGTAGGAAGGTAAAACACTCTTCTACAAGAACACGGGAGAATATCGTCATGACCTTGGGAAGGGTAAACATGTCTTAACCAGGACATAAAGGGCATTAATCATTAAAGAAAAAAATAAAAAGAAAGTGGACTTCATTAAAATTAATAATCTTTTCATCAAAAGACATCATTAAGAATCTGAATAGACAGGCCAAAGACTGGGAGATATTTGCATTACGTATGTCTGACAAAGTAGTCCTATTCAGAATGTTTATTTTTAAAACTCCACGAGTCAGATATAAGGAAAGAAATAAACTCAGTCAAAAAATAGGTAAAATATTTGAACAGAAACTTTTAAAAGGTTATCCAAAATGGTGGGCAAGCCTAGGAAAAAATACCCAACATCATGATTCACCAGAGAAATGTGATTTAAAACCACAATGAGACCTTACAACATACCGTCAGAAAGACTGAAATTAAAGAGACTGACAGCACCAAGTGTTGGGGAGGGGGTGGAGCCCTGGAACACTCATACCCTGCAGGTGGGAGGGTATGTTGGTTCAGCCACTTTGGAAAAGCATTTGGTAAACCTACTAAAGGTAAATAGCACCCTATGACCCAGCAACTTCATCTTTAGGCATATAACCAACAAAAAGTATGAATATTCACCAAAAAGACACAAACAAGAATGTCTATAGCAGTTTTACTCCTAATGCCCAGCATACTTTAATCCAGATAACACAGAAATGTTACTTTCTAGGATGACGTCTTAGATTTGAGAGGACACAAGACCAGAAAGGACTATGCAGAAAGCTGCACAGCTCGGCTCAGGAAGGAGATTGATAACAAAAGGGGAAGGGAAGCCGGTGGTCCCTGGAAAGCCATGATGAGCCCGGAAGATGGGGGTGGTGGTGACCTCAGCTAGCTAAGTGAGCCCCGTCAAGCTATATTTGAGCCTGAGAGCAGCAGTCTACTGACTGTGCCCTGAAATTGCCCCTCGAGTGCTTAAACAGAGCATATGTTCCCTGTTGGAAAGGATGGGAAGAGAGAGAAGCCAGGGAAAGTGAGGTCCTTGAGGGGGACCTTCTCCATCTTCATGTCATGAGTAGGCACCCACCATCCAGTGAAACTCGTGAACGCTGGGATCCAGGTCACCCACACCAAGCCACAGGGGAGCTGGTTAGAGCTGGCCCTTCAGCCACCCGGCTGCTCGTCCACGTCTCACAGCTCCTCTCCTCCCACAGACACTGCCAGGCAAAGGCTATGCCAATGCGGATCCAGGAAGCCCCTGGACCAGGGACCCTATGTCCACCCACGTTGGCATGCAAGCCCAACATGACATCTTTCCTAAGAGCAGAAATCACCCCATCCAAACACAGAATGGAAGAGACGTTTGACAAGGAGATATGCAAGCATTTCCTAGAGCAGGCACGATGGCTTCAGAACCCACAGGCCAAGGACACACGTGGGGCTCGGTCCTAAATAGGGACCTGGATCTTACACGGGAAATATTTGGGTAAACCTCCCACCTCAACACACACATACACTTGGATGAAACTTTCCCTCCCGCTGATAGGGGAGAACCCAAGAAATGTGTCGTTTTTAGTAAGAGGGACTGTTGGAAAATATTGTTAGGAAAAAATAGAAATAAATAGAAATTTCTCCTGCTTTAAAAGCAAATAGTCCACAGGAAGCCATAGGACTATTTTAAAATCTCATACGGAGAGTCCAGGAAAGATGTGAGTTAGGGCTCCAAAGAAGTAGCTGCTGAAAAGTGACCCTGTTCTTGCTAGGCTGGTGAAACTGCAGGTCATTTGCAGAGGAAAGGTGTCATTTCAGAAACGAGAAGTGAGTCTCAGGAAACACAGGAACCCAGAAGCCCCCTCAGAGAGGCAGCGGGTGCTTCCTAGCCAGGGTGCTAAACCTGGCCCTGCCCAGCCACACCTGCACCCGTTGCTGATCCGTTCAAGGTCCCGCTTTGTCCCTCTGTGTGTTCTAAATTCCTCTCATAGAAGTGCAGAGTTCTCTCATCCAGAAGCCTTTCTTTTATGGGCTGTCTTGATAGGGTTTATGGATCAAAAGTGTGATTCAAGGAACTTCTTGCATGAGACATCTTAAACCAATAACACAGGCTATTTCAAATCTGAGATGAAGCCAGGACCTCCCCACCCCCGCCCCGTGGAGATCTCTTTGGGACAGAGAACGAAGCTCATGGACGAAACTAAACTCACAGCTACAGTGTGTTAAATGGTCTGAATGGGGGTGTGCAGGAGGCTTTGGGAGCCCAGACGAGGGCACCTAGCCCCTCCTGGGGTAGCAGGGAGGCCCTCCAGTGATCCAGTGCCTGAGCTGGCTTTTGAGCCAGGAGAAAAAGAAGGACATTCCAGGAGGAGAAGCCCCAGGTGCAAGAGCACAGAGCTGTGAGTGCTTAGCAGGTGGCAGGAAGCTCGAGGGACAGAAGCAGGATGGGGGAGAGAGGCCAGATCTGAGGGAGACTTTTACCTGCCGTTCTTCTCTTTTCGGTTTACCCTGAAGGCACACGCATGGGAATCAGATGAGTAACAGGCAGCACAGGTGGCATGCTGTGGGGCCACCTCGCCTCACCTCCCGTGCCCCAGGGATAAAGGCATTACTAACACAAAAGGAGGTCCAGGAAAGAGCGATGACACCTATCAGAGCACAGAGGATCCGGACCAAAAACAGATGTCAATATTTGTCTTGTTCGCTCTCAAGAGAATTGAGAAGAGAGAAGGCGTTGATGTCACGAAGCATGTGGAGAAGGCTCAGCACTTCCAAATGGAGGTAGCAGGGGGTACCCCCAACAAGCTTAGGAAGGGGTGTGTGGGGAGGAATGGCAGAAAGCAGTCCTTTACCCAGGAAGCTGCAAACATCTGGAACTAATCCACCCTAGAGATGGCAAAGAGAAATGGGTTCAAGGAGGGTTTTGATCATTTCATGGGTGAGAGGGCACAGTGATTATTAAGGGAAGCTGGGGATGTTTGGGACTTAGGCCTAACGCTTGAGGTTGGGGTCTTGGAGTAGCAGCATGCTTTCCCAGCAAGCTTTGCAGACAGGGCCAGACTGACCACTCCGTCCAACCCAGCTGGCACTGCTGCCTGCCCCACTGGGTGGGGTGACCCTGGTTCTGATAATGATGGGGCAGCAGGACTCAGAGCAGGAGCTGTGGAGCCTGTGAACCCACCCCATGGAACCGACCCCGCTCTCTTCCCCCGGCCGCACACATCCGTGCCAACCTCTAGCTCTAGAGAAGGACTATGGATGCCCTTGTCCATGGGCTTCAAGCAGTATCTGAGCTCGATTTCTTCATACAGGTCTCTTTAGCTCAACAGGAAAAGGCTCATTTTTACATGGATTATCACTTACGGGCAAGGGTCAGATGTGAGGTTTCTATGTTCAGGGTCGGGGGAAGGGGCAGGGAGAGCATGAAGAAAAAAATCTGATAATCATGAGGAGGAGGAGGAGCTAAGCATAGAGGACAGAAAAGCCGTGACAGGTAATGGGGGTCATAATGGTGAAGCTGACAGCGGAGACCAAGCCGCGGAAGGGAAGGTGGAGCACACAGTGGTGGAGGGGATGGAGGAGAAGAAGTCAGGGGAGGTGAGGGGAATTATGGTGGCAGTGATACTGGAGGTGATGGAGCATCGGTGGTAGAGGTGATGGTGGAGTGGCGGTGGACGTGGTGGACCCGGGATGGTAGAGGTGATGTGGGAGATGAAGCCAGCGAAGATAAAGGTGGGGGTGGAGGTGATGATTCATGGAGGTGAATAAAGAAGCCGGAGCTGGAGCAGTCAGGGAGGGATTCCTGGAGTGTGTGGATCTTGAACCAGCCTTTACGGACTCCTGGAATTTAGCTAGAGAAGACAGAGCAGGACCTCTCCAGCCAGGGGATTGCTAGGGCGAACTTGTGGGGCAGAAGAAGTAGTCTGTGTCTGTGGGGCAGGGGAGAGAGCACCCTGGCAGAGGGGAGGATGAAGGCTGGCTGGCCTGGGGAATGGAGCACAACAAGGAGAGTAAACCCAGACAGAGGACTGCAGATTCTGGGTGGCGAATGGAGAGCCCTGGAAGCCTGGGCTGTTAGGAAAGAAGGTGTGCCGTGGGTGGTCTGGAAACAGTGAGCCATCTGCTGGGAGGTACAGCATTCAGCTCAGAGATGCTGAACCCTCGGGAGCGCACGGATGAGCGCCAGTTTCCTGGCAGGGAAGGGGCTGGCTCTGGCCGGAGGATCCTTTAACCCTAAGTCTTAGCTTATTTGCTCCTTCTTTCCCGAGGTCCAGATTCCAACCCCCCCCCCCCGCCCCGCCCCGCCATTCCTTAACTCCAATTCAGTGATACCTGAGGAATCAGGGTGCCTTTTGTCAGATCCGACCCTCTGTCGGGCTGGATTGCTGTAGCCAACGGGCCTGTGAGAGCTGATTGTGTGTATGTCCTTTCAACTTCAAGTTCAGTGACATAACGGTAGTTTGAGATCAGCTGTGGTGGGAGCATTTATACCACAGAGACTGGAAATGTTGTAGGTTGGCTTTTCTGCTCCTGGAGATCCAAATATCAAACATTTAACACCACACCACCAACTGCTCTCCGGGAACCCCAACAGAAGTGAGGATACTCCCCGTGCTAGGCCTGGGCCCACAGCGCATCCCTGCATTCTAATGTTATTTGTGGTATGTTTCAAACCTAACCCATGTTGCAGTAATTTCGAACCCCCAGTAGGCAGGGAAACTCATCAGGCAGACCCGGATTATTTTCCCCAACTTCTTCTTATGAGAAAATTCAAATGTACAGAAAAGTTGAAGGAACATACAATGACCATGTATACAACTTCCAAATACATATTCAAATTTTCCTCCACTGTCCCAAAAATGTCTTTTTCTGTCTTCTCTCCCAAACAAGGATCAAATTAAATCTCCCATTGCATTTAGTTGTTTTGCTCCTTACTCTGTTTTTCTTCTTCTTTAGTCTCTTTTAACTAGAGCAAGGGTCTGGATGTTTCCGCAAAGGGCCAGATAGTAAATATTTTGTTTTGCAAACCAAGAAGCAAAATCAGGGTCGGTACTTAGATTAACAACCATTGAAAAATATAAAAGACTTGGGGTGCCTGGGTGGCTCAGTCGTTAAGCGTCTGCCTTCGGCTCAGGTCATGATCCCAGGGTCCTGGGATCGAGCCCCACATCGGGCTCCCTGCTCCGCGGGAAGCCTGCTTCTCCCTCTCCCACTCCCCCGCTTGTGTTCCTGCTCTCGCTGTGTCACTCTCCGTCAAATAAATAAATAAAATCTTTAAAAAAAAAAAAAGAAAAAGAAAAATATAAAAGACTTTCTTAGCTCGCAGCTGTACCAAAAAAAAAAAAAAGCAATGAGCTAGATTTGTCCAATGAGCTGTAAGTTGCTAACCTCTGATATAGAGCTCTCCACCCTCTTTTTCTCCCCCGTGACCACGGATATGTGATCTGTGCATTTGTCCAGGACCCTGGGTGCTCACAAGGACCCAGTGCTTGGTTTGATGTCCTGCTATCGCTCTCCTGAAATTCTTCATTTCTCCTGAAATTTTATCTTTAACTCCTAGTCTGATGAACAGACAGTGGATTATGCACACGAGCAGAGGAGAAATGCACAATATGTGTGTGACCTGCCATTCTGGGCCAGCCATCCATGGACAGTGTTACCAGTGTCCTGTGAGCACACAGTTTCAGTGGACCCATGATGTATGTTACATCTACAACAGAGTAAGCGGGGCACCTTTCTTCAAACCAGAGGCGTTCTATTCAAACCAGAACTGGCTTCAAATGCAGCAAGAGGGCAAGAAGGTTCTAAGAAACACACGTGACCAATGGACTCTGTCATACCCCTCCCTACAACCTCACTTCCCTTATAGCATCCCTGTAACTTACTCCGCAAAAGAGGACATTCAAGGAAAGGGAAAGATAGAGCCGTCTTTTCCTTCCAGTACTTCTTTCCTTCCTTCCTTCCTTCCTTCCTTCCTTCCTTCCTTCCTTCCTTC
>NW_022589768.1:6685067-6750074 GCF_004348235.1 Phoca vitulina | reverse complement strand
TTCCTTCCTTCCTTCCTTCCTTCCTTCCTTCCTTCCTTCCTTCCTTCCTTCCTCCTTCCTTCCTTCCTTCCTTCCTTCCTTCCTTCCTTCCTTCCTTCCTTCCTTCCTTCTTTCTTTTAAAGATTATTTATTTATTTATTTATTTCAGAGAGAGAGAGAGTGCAAGCATGAGCAGGGGGAGTGGCAGAGGGAGAGGGAGAAGCAAGCTCCCCACCGAGCAGGCAGCCCGATGTGGGGCTCAATCCCAGGACCCTGGCATCATGACCTGAGCTGAAGGCAGACACGTGACTGAGCCACCCAGGCGCCCCTACTTCCTTATTTATAAATACATGGATGGTAGAGAGGGTGGCACAGTGTATCAAGACGTGACATAAAAACAGCTGTGTTAGTTTTATGCAACATTTCCACTGTTCTGGTAAGAACCAAATACCTATGCATGTAGAAAGTACGAAACATGAAATGTGTCATATTGGTGATTCCACATATGACCTAACTAATTTTACCTTTGTGTTTAAAAGTGGCATTGCACAATACTGAGATTGCATATATTGCATGCTAATAACATAAAATTCTAATTTCTCTTTACTTAAGATGGCATTAAAACATCATGACCAATCGAGAGAGAGAGAAACCGTGGAAGAAAAGAGTATCTTTAACAGCACTGTTTTCTTGCTTTTTGAACATGGGACCCTGCATTTGCCCTTTGTGCTGGGCCCCCAAATTATGTAGCCAGACCAATGACATTGGCTTTTTGAAGAGACTCTGTAGAAGGTCCCATATTATCTAATTGCATCCACATGGTGTTATTTCATTTGTTCCTCAAGCTTCATATTTCTTTTCCTTTTATTTTTTAATTTTTAATCTTTTAAAAGATTTTTATTTATCCATTTGAGAGAGACAGAGCCAGAGGGAGAGCATGAGTGGTGGGGGGGCGGGGAGCTGCAGAGGGAGAGGGAGAAGCAGACTCCCCACTGAGCACGGAGCCCAACGTGGGGCTCAATCCCAGGACCCTGACATCATGACCTGAGCTGAAGGCAGACGCTTAACCAGCTGAGCCACCCGCTCCTCAAGCTTCATATTTCTTATAAACTAGAAGTTCAGTTGAGATGCTTGGGTAGATTCAGGTCAAACAAATTTTGGTAAGAATATTTCATAAATGACTTCATGTTCTTCACACTGCCTTACCCCAGGAGGCACACACTATCATGTTGCCTTCCCTCTGAGCGGTGCTATTTGATCTGATGATGATGATGACCTCCAGGTATTTCTATCGTAAAGGCACATTTTTCTCTTTGAAGTCAGTAATTGTGTGGAGTGCTACTTTGACACTGGGCAGTTCTGCAGTGACCTTTGACCTGATGATTTTGGCATCCATCGATGATCTTTGCCTTAATTATTACACTGGAGCTTATAAAACATCTTTCTAATTCCACCACTCTTTTTACATGTGCAAATAGACCTTCATCATTTAAAAAGAGAGAGTTTTCCTTACCCCCGCCCTCTGTATTTAATTTGGGGGGACAGCCCGAAGGACTCTTAGTATTAATTAATTACCATCATTGTTCTTTTTGCTTTGGCTCAAATTGGGCTACATCTGATCAGAGGATGCTCCTTCAATTTGGCTGCTTTGTTCTGTTGACATGACTTCCATTGATCTTTGAGTACATCCTTGCTTTCTGACACAGAATGTTCCAGGCTCCTCTTGTACTTTTCCTGCATAGTGTTTAGAAACCAAGACCTGGGCACGAGGTGTGCTCATTGTCACTGGAGTATCACTGCTTTATGTGCTTTTCTTTCTTCTTTTTTTTAAAGTGAACTCTCTCCCCAACATGGGGCTCAAAATCATGACCCCAAGATCAAGAGTCACATGCTTGGGGTGCCTGGGTGGCTCAGTTGGTTAAGCATCTGACTGTTGATCTCAGCTCAGGTCTTGATCTCAACGCTGTGAATTCAAGCCCCGAGTTGGGCTCCACCCTGGGCATGGAGCCTACTTAAAAAAAAAAAAAAAAGAGTCGCATGCCCTACTCACTGAGCCAGCCAGGTGCCCTTTTATGTGCTTTTCAGAAAACAGAGATAGAAAATAAACTTTTTAAAAATATACCTCTGTATTACAATTTTTAATGCAAATTTAATACTGCAAGTTTTATTTTCTAGATTTCTTTTATTTTTTTTATTTGTGTCTCTTTTCTCTTATACTGCAGATCTTGGTTCCTAATAAAATTAATGTATTTTCTTATTTGCTTTATTCTACAAAAATAAAGTAGTTTCAAAATTACAATACTAGTATTACTTCTAATAATAAACTAAGTGAAATTTAATTTTTCTTTTAAAATTTCTTTTTCTCCTTAGAATAAATTCCACTCTAGTCAGAATACTGTATTTAAAAGTTGTTTGAAGTGGTTGAAGCAGAAAAGTTGTTTGAAGTATTCCCTCCTGAAAGTAATATTATCAATTTAACATGGAGTTAGGTTCATTTGCTTCTGTTCGTATTCACTTCTAGGGTTTGCTTTTTTTCCATTTTATTTTACTTTCAAATCTGTAAGATGTTTACATAGTTCAAAAGTTAAAATGATATAAAAGGACTTACTCCGAAAAGTCTACCTATCATCTTTATCTCCTCTAGCTCATGTATCAGCCTCTGTCAATACCTAGTTACTATTTTCATTTCTTTCTTACACAAAAGGTAACACTATCTACTCTCAGGCATCTTGCTTTTTTGCACTTAACAATATATATAGAAATCACTATCCGTGTGTTCACAGAGATTTTCCTCATTCTGTTTTAGGCCTGCCCGGTACTCATGATGTGGACCCACCAGAGTTTATTCAACCGGTCCCCTACTGGTCAGCATTTGGTTCTTCCCATCTTTTGTTTTTATAAATAGTGCCACAATGAATAACCACGTTCTTGTTTGCTGAGTTGTATCTTCAGGGTAGATCCCTGGAATGAGATGGCTGGGTCAAAGGGTACTTGCCTGGCTTGGATGTCAAGTTCCCCGCCATTTTGCCCTCCCACAGCACAGTCTCACGGTGAACTGTCACACTTGGGGATTTTTGCCAATTTAATAAGTGAGAAATGATGGTTCGATGAAGTGTTAATATGCATTTCTCTAATTGTGAGACCAAACGCAGTTTTCTATGTTCGAGCCATTTGCCTTTCTTTTTTCTGTGAACTGTCTGCTCATGTTGCTCACCGATTTTTCTATTACATTTCTGCTCCTTTCCTTCTCAGTTCAAAAAGCGATTTAGATGTCAACGCTTTACCTGTGATACAGACTGAAAATATCCACTCCCCCTTCCCCCAGAAGTGGGTCATTTGTCTTTTGACTTTGTTTATGGTGTGTTCAGGCAGTTTTTGTTTGCTGGGGAAGAAGGAAGGCAAGAGGCAAAATCTACCGGTGCTTCCTCAGCTGTGTCCTCAGGATCTCAGGCCACTTTTGTCCCTTCCCAGGCCAAGAAAACTGCCCAGAATCAGATGTATAAACGTCCAGGAGCTGATGAGACAGGGAGCCGTGGAGACCAGCGTGAACATGGTGATGGCTACCACACCTCCTCCCCTCCAAGAGCTCAGGGGAGTCAGTAAGCAGGGGGGAAGCAGCCCTCAGGGAGAGGCCAGGGGTCAGATCCCTCCACAGCCTGGGTTTGTACAGAGAATGTGAAATTCCTCCTGAGCTCGGCAGGACGTGGCATTTGGACTCCGGTGAGCAAAGCATTCCACACCCCACCCAGAATGAGGCATGAAGGAGGCCAGTCATGAGAGGGGAGGGGCAGGACCCTGAGTCAGTCCTTCTGAGTGGGACCCTTGCTGACTCACGGAGGCTGTGAGCCCTTCCCTTACCTCGAAGGAGAGAAAAACACCAGAGATCCCGATTCTAGGACTGGGGGGATGTTAGCGGTCCCAGCTGCCTCCCTTTGGGTGTGTGAAACATGAAGACTAAGATTATACGTGATAATAGTAAGTGTTAATATCTCTTGGCACTCACACAGTTCAGTTTGAATGAGATGAAATTTCCACTTCTGTGGGCCCAGACTGGTTGAGTGTTGGCAGCTCCACACGGCCAGATCTGAAATGTACCAGGGATGCCCTGAATGCTTTCTGCGCATCGCCTTACTTGATCCTCATGGCTCTGCAAGGCAGGTTTTCACCTGAGGAATCGAGGCCCAGAGAGGCAAGACCCAGCCTCAGCACCTGTCTCTTCTGTCTTCCTGTCTGCCTGCAAGATTCCTCCCAGACCAGCGCTCGCTCTCTGTCAAGGGCAACCCTCAGCCTGCGGGGACAGGAGCTGTTGGATTGGTGCACAAGTCGGAGGCATGTTCCATATGATTTCTCAGATGGCCCCAGTGACATGGAGCCTCAGTTGCCCATTCTGTCACCTGCCCATTAATGTACTCTGTATGGGCTTTCCCCCTTTCCCTGTCTCACTTTGCCCACTCCCTTGCTAGGATAACCTATCAAATAAACCACCTGCTCCCAAGGACTTGTCTCAGGGTGTGTGGGGAGCACTTGGTTTCCAGTTCTGACTCCACTCGTTAGTTACGTGGCGCTCACTCTGGGAAAGCGGGGCCACCATCTCTGCAGAGCACATGGCGCCGGGGAAATGCTGGCCTGAGACCATGACTTTGCTGAGGCCATGCCTGGGAACACATCCTGCCCAGCAAAGGGGTCGACATGAGGGCTGTGTCGTATCACCATCATCGATGCTGGAGTGAAGACAGCAAGCTGATTCTACGGAACCCGGGGAGTCAGCAAATTCCAGAACAGCCGCAAATGAAAATAACGGGCCTCTCCCCTTACCCCTTCGGTCCTTTCCCTAGGACTGAACGCGGCCAGTTCCTCTGGTTCTCGAGCCAGCTTCTGATCTGGCCACTTGTCTTCTGCATCTTCTAACAGGCCCATGATGGTTATGAGAGTTTTAATCCCAGCAGCCTGCACCTGTGAGTCGTTCTTCTTGACTTCAGAGACAGAAAGGAGGAGTGGCGTTCATGGAGCGGCTATTCTGCTAAATATTTCTGTAAATGATCCTTTTGAGTCCTCCTGAGAACACTGCCAAATTGGTATCAGTAGCTCCACTTTACAGATGAGGAAACCAATGTTCAGAGGTCGGTGTCTCAGGTCTCTCGGCAAAAAGTGGGAGAGCCAGAGTGCGAACCCAAGGCGGTCTGCCTCCCAAAGCCCGTGTTCCTCCAACATTTGAGACGTTCCCCATCGGGAGGCCAAGCACGCATCCAGTGACACTGTCATGGCTCACAAATCTTCCTTAAGAACTGTCTTCAGTGCCAAAAAAAAAAAAAATGAAATTTAGCTGTCCGTTACTGGTTAACCACATGCCTTCTCCCCTTCTCCCCGGAAGCTGCACAGTGTGGAAGTTAAACAGGTAGACTCAAGCATCAGACCAAGTGGGTTTGCATCTACTCCCCTGCTGTGGGATCTCAGACAAGTTACTTAAAGTCTCGGTGCCTCAGTTTCCTCATATGTAAACTGTGGACGAGGGAATCCTATCGTATGTCCCTGGAAGGGGCTGTGAGGACAAAACAAGGTAATCGATGCATGTAAAGTGCTCAGCACCTTGTCTAGTGCATAAAGGGTGCTCAGTGAATGCTGACAATTACCATCCTTCCCAGAAAAGCCCTGGAGGGCTCCCCATCCCTTCCATGTGTGGTTAGGGCTCCCTCCTCTCTGCTCCCCCAGCACCCCAGGCTGCCTGTCATTGTCATTTAACCCCTGGGCGTTGGCATTATCTGCCACCTTATACCAGGCATAAGTTAGGCTCTCTGAGGGCTGGGGTCATTCCCAGACCAGGCGGGCTCCGGGGCGGGGGAGGGGGTGGCTCTTAGCAGGATGACCAGCCAACCTGCTAACCACCCCTCGCAAACCTTGAACCACGAACACTTTCAGGATATTCTCCTCCCCGAGCAACAAGAACAATGCCCGGCTCATAGCAGAAAATGGGTGAATGAGCTCCAAAGGACTAACTAGCTATTTTTAATTTTAAAACATCAACCATCTCCACTGAGAAAATTCAAGATAGTTTGGAGAAGGGGCTGGGAGTAGTTCCTCAAAGAGTGCCAGCCTCACTGGACATGTGAGTAACCCCACCTCCCCGGGGGAGCGAACTCATTTGCATGGAGAAATTCTGATCTGTGGTTTTTCAAATCAGTGCTTCTTTGTGTCCCTCACAGTGCTGTGCACACAGTAGGAGCTCAATAAATAGGTGTTTATTTATTGAAGTACTCCTGAGCCCCTGAATTTGCAAACAGAAACCAGAATTGGAGTCTCCTCCCTTCCAGGCCAGGCCTTGGTCCATGTGGGCAGACAGATGACCATTCACCGGCCTGCTCCCTCTGGGAATACTGTCCTGGCTCCAAGCGGGGCTGCTGAAAGGGGGCCATTCTCTCATCTCAGAAGGGCCTCAGACGCTTCAAAGTGAGGATTTTTTTCTCAACTGCCTCACTTGACCTTTGGGCCTAACGGGCAGTGGGCAAAGCCCAGGAAAGGGCTGTCGCAGATGCCTTCCACCAGCTCACAGCTTAGTCTGCTCTCCTGCACTTCCCATTCGGCACTCTCTGGGCTTCCTGGGACCTTGGAAAGCACAGAAGACCACAACATTCCCCTCCTTTCCTCTGGACCAAAAGTTAGAGGCTCCTTCCTATGGCCACAGAACCTGGACCACCATGTTCTCACTTTCCCTGTCTCCCTCTGCCGTGGCAGGAGACCAGGGTGCTCAGTTATCTTAAATTGTAACGAAGTACTGACCAACCAGTGTGAGGATTCCAGACAGCCCACTCAACTATAGCACAACTCCCCTTGCAGACTGGCACGCTTGGGAAGGCAGGTGCTGTGGGTCAATGGCCCAGACACTTGTGCCCCATTGAGTTAGTTTTGGGGTGGCTAGTGGAGAAGGTAAGGCACGATGGAGCCAGGTGGGAGGATGTGGGGTGTGAGTGCGTATTGGGGGAAGAAAGAAAGATCTAACAGGAGACACTCTGGGGTCTCCTGGGAGGTACAAGTCAACGAGTGTCATGTCTTACTTTCAGTATCTTACCTTAAACGTCTAGCATTTTCATGAGGTCATTTACTAGAGACCATACAGGACACAGCACCATGATCCCCAAACAGGTCTATGTACTAGTCAAGGGTTTAGGTTCTGGGGATCAGGAGGCCTGAGTTCGAATTCCCATTTACCAGGTGACCTTGGGCAAGCCAGAAACTACTCTAAGTGTCAGTTTCCTCATCTGTTAAAAGACAGGTACCAATACTTCCTAGCTTGTAGGATTGGGATATGGAAAGCATGGGACCTAGCCTATCGTGAGTGCTGAGCATGTATCAGCTACCATGAGTGTCAAGTGCAAAGAAAGAGGGGTGCCCAGGCAGCAAGAGGTTGTTCTCTTTGGCTGGAGCTAGGGGCGTGAAATGTCATGAGAAAGGGCACGAAAGACAGACTGGAGGCCATGCTACGGTTGTGGCAATGAGCATGTATTGGAAGAGAGGGACATTTTTATACTTAATTCAGTGGTCATGGGGAGCCATCGAAGGTTTGGGAGCAGGAGAGAGGTGAGAACAGAGCTGGTACCAGGGAATAAAGTGAGGACGGAGAGTTTACAGACATGAGGAATCAGCCTGTGGCCTTGTCACCGACGTCCTTGTGTTCAGATCAGGCCAACTCCACTCCCCCCAGCTCTCTACCCTCAGCCTACACAGCAAACAGGGGCAGCCTTGCCATTGAGGATCATGGCTTTCTTCTTTGCTGCCCCTGGATGTGAACGTGAAATCTTGCTCGAATTTGCTGAGTAAAAATAATAGGACTCAGTGAGAAATAGCAGCTCTGCCCTCCTTTTCAACCAGGCCCTGGTTTATTTAATGCTGGTCCAGGGCGAGAGCCTAGGTTTCACACATGTTTCTTCTCACTTCCCCGGGATTTCTTTCTTTCTTTCTTTCTTTTTTTTCTTTCCCCTCTGCAGTTCTCTTTGCCAGTCTCTGATAAGGGGATCCTTAGCAAAGAATGGTCCAGGGCTGGCAGTCTGTCCCATGTACCCGTCATGTTGAATCTGGAGGTAGGGAGAGCTGGGGCCAGCCGGGAGCGATCTGCCAAAGTCAATGTAATCACAGTGAAGGAACAGGTTTTGGAGTCAGGCCACGGGACCCCTGAGGGCAGACACTGGGTCTGCCTTGTTCTCTGATGTATTCCCAGCATTTGGAACAGTGCCTGGTACACAGCAGGCGCCCAATAAACGGAGGCTAAGTGAGAGCAGTGAGTGGAGGGGGGACGGCTGCCCATCAGCAGGAGCTGTGCAAGTGTAAGGAATGCCATGCAGGGTCAGGGGACCTGCAGCTCGGAGGTGCCTTGCGGCCATTTGCCATTTGGCAGCCACTCCTCCTGGGGTACGGTGGGAGGTGGGCAACGAGCATGTATTGGAGGAGAGGGCAGGTGGGCACGGGTGTGCTGGCAGATCCACCTCTGAGGAGGAGTCTGGCCAAGGAAGGCTCAGAGTGAAACATAAGTCAAAACAGCTGGGTGCCCAGGTCCTCCTCTGCCCCACCCCCTCCTCTGCCCCACCCCCACCCAGCACCCCCATCCACGCCCACCGCGGGGGTGACCGTGACAAGGGCACCTTCACTGCCTCCGTAGATGGCGGGTGCCCATGACCGACAGCTCGAGAACCCCACTGGCTGGGGGCCACGCGGTCTGGGCCCGGCGGTCCAGGGCCGCACAGAGCCCCGGGCAGGGCCCCAGGAGCCCTGGCAGAGCGCACCCCCCACCCCCACCCCCGGGCCGGCGTCCGCGGCAGGCGGCACGTCCCCTTCCCGGCGCTCTCGGGACGCCGGGCCCCGCGCGCGGGACGGAGGGGACCCCGGGAGGTCTGGGCCCAGGGCACGCATCCGAGGCCGCCAAACAAGGGCGGGCTTTGTGCAGCGGGCGGGCGGCAGGACGGCGAGTCCCCCGCGCCCCTCCCGGCCCCGGCCCGGCCGCTGCCCGCGGATTCCTGCGGCCGCCGGCTCTTGGCAGCGCGGCGCGGCGGGCGGCGGGCTTAGCCCCGGGCTCTGGAGCTCCCCCTCTCTCGCGGAGAGGAGCTCCGCCGCGGAGTGAGGATCCCGGACGTCCGAGGGAGCCAAATGGTCCGAGTCAAGGCAGCGATCTCTGCACAAGCTTGCTCGCCCCGCGAGCCGGCGCCAGGGCCAACAGGGCCCACCGGGCGGCTCTTCCTCACCTGAAGGGGCCCAACGGACTGCCCGGCGCGGGTAGGGGGTCCTCCCTCCCGGCCCCAGCGCCCAGCCTCCCGTGGTCCTCAGGAGTGAGGGGGCTTGCACACCTGAGACACCTGAGTGACCTGGTCCTGCTGCCATGGGGAGTCTCTGCGGAGCCCACCAAGGCCGGGGCCCGGCAGGTGGCAGCCTGAAGAAGGTCCCTCAGGTTCTCACCCAAGCCACGCCCACCAGAGCTCGATTCCCTGCCCCTCTCTCCCAGACCTGCCTGGGGTCAATGTGACCTTGAGAAGCGAATTGTTGGAATGTTCTCTGGGCATTCTTACACTGCTGGAAAATGTCCACACAGAGGAGTGTGACATTTCGGGAGCAACTTGGCAACACCTGGCACGGCCTTTAAAATGGTTCTTCCTTCTGATCAGCAGCTTCAAGGAATTTATCCCAAGGGAGGAATTATAAATGTGCACAAAGATGTTCACTGTGGCATTACTCGTAATACCAAAGCAATTGGAAACAAATTTATGGCCAACAATAAATTATTACATAGACATTACAAGGCACGGACATGAGAAAAACTGTCATGATATACATTTGGTGGGGGGAAATGTAAGCCACAAAGTCGTATGTTCTCAGTTGTAATTGCTCTGGTAGGCCCTGAGGAAGCCAGTTTTCTGAGTATGCAGAAACAGAATGCTAAAATAAAAAGAAACCAGGATTTCCAAATATATACTCACGCCTAACAATATATAGCACAGCGTTTTCTGGATGACCAAATGAAATAGTACTAGCCAGCATTCACTAAGTGTTTATGATGTAGAGGGGAATTTTTAAAAACTAGATGAAGACAACAGAAAATCAGAAAAGGGGCAAAAGATGCATAGGAAATGCAAGATAAATAGAAAACAAACAGTAGGATGGCAAAAATAATAACTATCAGCAATTATTACAGACAGTAAAAGTCTAAACATTTAAAAGTTTGCCAATTTGGTTAAAAAATATGCACAAATCAAGAAGTAATAAAATTGCAAGGAGAAATTTATAAATCCACAATCTTATATGTAATACTTACAAGAGAAACAATTAACACATGAAAGAGAAAGGCTAAAAGTAAGGCTGAAAACGATACACCAAGAAATACAACCCCAAAGCTGCTATGGTTAAGTTAAACTTTAAGGGAAAAATAATTATTGTGACTATCAATAGCTACATGATTATAAAAGGAGTAATTCACCAGGAAGCTATAACAATTGCAATAACATAGTAAGTTTAGTATCCAAATTTATAAAAGAAAAAGTAAGAGTTACAAAGAAAAATGTATAAGCCCTCAATCATAATGGTAGATTTTTATTACACTTCTCTCAGTAACTGATATGTCAAGCAGACAAAAAGTTAGGAAGGACAGAATATTTGAGTAATCCAATTAAGTTTAATCTATGAACATGTATAGAACCATACATTTCTACATGTACCCAACACTTAGAAATACTTTTCAAGAATGCATAACACATTTGTGAAAATTAATTATTTACCAGGCACAAAGCAAATCATAATAAAAACTAGAACCGGTATCATATAAACCATATGCTCTGAATGCAGTGCAATTCATAAGACAGAAATCAAGAACCAAAAGAAAACAAATATAATAGTGTACATTTCTGGAAAATTTAAAACACGCTTCCGGTTAACTCATGGGTTACAGAAAAACTGAAATTGGAAATTAGAAGTTATTTCAAACTGAATGACACTGAAAATGTTATGTATCAACACTTATGGGATGCCTTTCTCCTTCCCTTTCCTTCCTGAGCCATTCAGTACTAAGCTGTTAGGTAGACAGAGTCAGGTAACTGATAGGTAACTGATAGGTACCCACTGAGAGGTGACCTGGAATGGGAGTCGCAGCCTAAGAGGAGTGAGGAGCATGTCCATGCTGTGGGGAGGCTTGCATGGGGAGTCAGAGCCTCAGCTGGGAGAAAAGGGCATCTGCATAAGGAAGCAGCCTGGTGTGGGGTGCTGAAGCCCAAAGCTGGTGAGGACAGCATCCACCAGCCTACGGGGGTGCCTTGATGGGAAATGCCAGAGTCCAAACCGCGTGAGAAAGACACCCACACACCTCACACTAATGCCTCCAATTCCAATCCGACATCAAGGGTTCGGGCAGTTTTCTCCTCTCCATAGGTACAACTTTCTTCTCCAACAGTGAGAAACTTGGCTCCCATGATCCCTAATAGGGTGACACATTTGGTGCATCCCCCTTGAAAACAGTGTCTATCACTGCTGCCTCCCCCCACCCCCAAGCAGACAGACCTTCTAACCCGGCTTGGTCTCTGAAACATTTTTGTACTTGCCTCGAAAAAAAAAAATGCCAATTTTTTGTACTTTAGTCAAAAGGACCAATTTTTTGTACTTTACTTGAAACTTTTCTGTAAGTTGGAGGTTATGTAAAAAAAATTCATTTAAAAACCATGCAGCATGCAGCTAGAGCAGTAAAGCAACGTTTTATAGCTTATATATGATAAAAGAAGACTGAAACTCAATCAACAAAGTACCAAGACATTTGAGAAAGAAAAACAGTAAATCTAAAGTAGAAGGCAGGAAATAAGAGGTAAGTGTTGGCAATATCATAAGGTCAGGTCAATGCTTCCACGCTTACGGAGAGAGTGTAACTTGATACAACCAATTCAAAAAACAATTTTCCTTTAGTAAAGTTTAAGATGTGCTTAACCTATGATCTAGCAACTTCGCCCTCAAAAATTTCCTCATATGCCCCAAAAGACACTACAAGAATGCTCTTTGCAGTGTTATTTGTAATAGTCAAAAAAGGAAAGCAAATGAAGTGTACACAGAGTAGATTAAAAAAAAATTATGATGTATTCATACAAGGTAACACCACGGATCAGAAAACATGAATGAGGGGCGCCTGGGTGGCTCAGTCGTTAAGTGTCTGCCTTCGGCTCAGGTCATGATCCCAGGGTCCTGGGTTCGAGCCCCGCATCAGGCTCCCCGCTCAGGCGGGAAGCCTGCTTCTCCCTCCCCCACTCCCCTGCCCCTGCTTGTGTTCCCTCTCTGGCTGTTTCTCTCTGTCAAATAAATAAATAAAATCTTTAAAAAAAAAAAAAAAAAAACAGAAAACATGAATGAACCATGGCTACATTCATTACCACAGATGAAAAAATCATAATGATGGACAATAATAACTGATGACAAAAGAATTCACGTTTCTGAAAATATTTCAAGAAAACATAGGCTAACATTTATGCCCTCAGGGCTGGGAAGAATGTCTTAAATAAGACATAAAAAGACATGCAGATAGAATGTGAAAGACTGATAAAATTAGCAATCTTTAAACTAAAACTTCCTTCATGACATTACAGACAAAAGAGAAGATATTTACAATATTTACAATAGATCAAGCTGACAGTGGATTAGTCACCAGAATTTATAAAAGAATTCTTAATTATCAACAAAAAAATCAAGCTCAACAGTAAAAGGATACGAAAATTCCAATTTCTAAAAAGGAAGGTGGAATGACAGCCAAACTTGAGAAGTGCTGTATCTCTCTGGGAATGGGGGGATGCAAATTAAAACTCAGTGCTTACACCTTAGGTACCCGCCCCAGGAGCTCAACACCATTCTTACCATCCTCCGCTATCACACCCCACTCCCTGCCACTCATCTTCAACCCGATGGGCTGCTGACCACAGCCCAGTGCTCTCTACTGCCCCTCCCAGGTGCCAGAGCTCACCTGTCTCCCACCCGGTGGTATATGCTATTAGAACCATCTGGGTCCCCAGGAGTTAGACACACACAGTCCCTTCTTCTTCAAGCTGCATAGACACTTCCGGGGGACTGGGCTCCCACAGGTCCAACTCACAACCAAACACTGTGACTAATGAAATGCTGGTCCCCTTCAACACTCAAGCCCATTGCTGAGTCAGTTTCACCACGGCTGGTCTTCCTTTCTCTGTGGTGAGTTTTATTCCAGGTTCTCAAATATTCATCCCCCTTGCAATTAAGTGTGTGTTGGCTTCTCCGCCCCATTCCTGTGTGTTTGAACCCCCAAGTGTGGATACAATTTGGAATCATTCCCAGAAGGCCACCAGCCCCCATCAATATCAGTGGATGCCAAACATAATTCATAGGTTTGTTTTTTTTTTTTCTGAGATAGGTAAAAATTGCTAATGTTTTCATCCAGGTAGAAGGTAAAGATGAAGAACTCTGGAATAACCAAGGTATGGTGACATCACAGGTATACACTCCTGCTGAGAGACCGAATGCTTCACTTTGGCCCTGGTAAACCTGCAGCATGCCTGAAACGCCTGCATTACGCCTCTAGGGAGAAATGCAGGGAGAAGAATAAAACCGTCAAGAAATACATGTTTCTTTTTCAACTGGCTGTAAAGGAAGCCATGCTATAGAATGGGTGAGCGTCACCGGCCATTGCAGAGGAACACAGAAGTCTGATGGTCATCCAATTAAAGAAAGCGCTCACCCATGGCAAGAATGCCCTCTACAGCTTACTTTCCTGAGCTGGTGACAATGTACCCTCCCTAAACTCTCCTGGGGACAGAGAGGTGAAGTCTCAAAACCCGGAGTGGGCGTTTCCCAGACCAGCTGCACTCAATCAATAGTTGCTGAGCAAAGAAGTGAATTTTTTCACTTACTGAAACATCTACTAAAAGCTTCATTTGAATGTGGTCTTTGACCGGTTGGCTTTATTTTGTGACTTGGAATGACATTTCTGTATTTGTATGCAAGAGTTACATTTAGAATCTAACCACCCTCAGAAAATAGCTTTTGGTGAATCTAAAACTTCTCAAGCTTGCAGTTTCAATGAGTGGAAACAACATTTCTGTAAATGGTTTCTTTAAAAGCAGACATAAATCAGCACCACTTTACTGGTTGCAAAAATACTGATGCAACTAACGGATTAAAAGTTATTTGCAGATGGTAGCATGCTAAATTTGTCCTGAAAATCTACTCATGTCACCAAATATGGGTTTCTCTATACTACTGAAAAATAAAGCTATTTTTAAATGTAATATAATCCAAATGTCAACGGTCCCCTCGTCCTCCTCCTTCTTTCCTCTTCTCTGTCCACTTCAGCAGTGGCTGAGAATAAAATTTTTTCCCGTGGTTGTATTAATATTGCATAAAATTCAGAGAATAAAAGGAAAACATTACCAAACAAATGAAAGCATTTTTGTGACTTTCTTTCTTCCTTCCTTTCTTTATCTTTTTGTTGTTGCTGTTGTTCATTCACAAATATATTTATTATTTTCATTTGCTTACATACATGTTTGTGCCCCATTCTTTATTTTCTGGAAAATGGCCCCCACCCCACCTCTCAGTGTCAAGTCCAGTTCCTTCCCTCTCGTCTCTCTGTAATCCCCTCCAGGGCATGGATCATATCTTGGCCTCTCTGTGAGGCTCCTGAAGGCACAGCGTGACGCACATGCTGTGAGTTCTCAGTCATATTCACTAAAATTCCCAATAATATTCACTGAAATCACCAAAGAGCAAAGAACACTCTAAGTCTTCAGAATCATGGCTTGCATGCTGTACATAAATATCTTGCATTATTATGAGGAAGATACTGTTAATTCCATACTTGCTATAGGAGCAAGTTCAGATTCAGAGAGCTTAAATAACCTGCCCCAGGCCACACAGCTCACAGGTGGCCCAGCGAGGATTCACCCCAGGCCTAATATCTCTCAACTCCAGACTTCTAACCAGCTTGTATGACGAGTGTCTAGTGAATACAGAAGCCTCTCACTTTAACGATACCTTCATTCCAAAGATGGAGAATCTCCATCATTAGAAAAAAGCCCAGTGTACCTCTCAGCAATGACTGGCTTTGCAGTTAGTGTTCAAGTCCAGCCTGGTCTTCTCTATTCTAGGCCAGTTACCACCGTGTTTCTTTTTTCTCTTTTTTTTTAAAGATTTATTTATTTGAGAGAGAGCAGAAGGGGAGGGGCAGAGAGAGACCCCAAGTAGACCCCTTCTGAGTGTGGAGCCCGATGTGGGGCTTGATCCCACGATCCCAAGATCATGACCTGAGTGGAAACCAAGATTTGGATGCTTAACTGACTGGGCTACTGCCATGTTTCTTAAACATTCCTTCATAGAGCAGGGTTTCCAGTCTTCCCATCATTATCAGCCTCTTTTGGAAGCATTTGAGTCTGTGCATATATTGCTTCAAATATGGTGCCAGAAACAACAAACAATCCAAAAAGTATTTAAGAAAACAATCTTATTTACAATAGCATCCCATAGAACGATACTTAAGAATAAACGTAACCAAGGATACCAAAGACTTGTGCACTGAAAACCACAAAACAGTGCTGAGAGAAATTTAAAAAGACATAAATAAGTGATAAAACATCCTGGGTTCATGGGTTGGAAGATTTAATATTGTTAAAATGTCCATGCGACCTAAAGTGATCTTACAGATTCAATGCAATCCCTATCAAAATTCCAATAGCATTTTTTAAATAGAAATGGAAACAATAATCCTAAAATTCATATGGAACCACAAAGGAACCCAAATAGCCAAAACAATCACGAGAAAGAAGAACAAAGCTGGAGGCTTCACACTTCCTGATTTCAAAACATATTACAAAGCTACAGAAATCAAAACAGTATGGTACTGGCACAGACAGAAAAATAAAACTGCAGCACAAAAGAGAGAGTCCAGAAATAAGCTCACACATTGACTTTCAACTGATCTTCAACATGGGTGCCAAGAATACACAATGGGGAAAAGATGGTTTCTTCAACAAATGGGAAAACTGTACATTCACATGTGAAAGAATGAAACTGGGTCCTTATCTTTCACAATATATAAAAATCAACTCAAAATGAAAGGACTTAAATGTAAGAACTGGAATTGTAAAACTCCTATGAGAAAAAACATAGAGGACAAGCTTTATGACATTGACCTTGGCAATGATTTCTTGCCCATGACACCCAAAGGACAAAAGCATAGACAAGTGAGACTACATCAAACTGAAGAGCTTCTGCATGCCAAGAAGGTCATCAACAGAGTGAAAGGCAACCTACTGAATGGAAGAAAATATTTGTAAACCATATATCTGGTAATGGATTAATACCAGGAATATATAAGGAACTCCTACAACTCAATAACAAAAAACTAAATAATCCAATGAAAAATTGGGCAAAGGACTTATATATATTTCTCCAAAGAAAACATACAAATGGCCATCAAGGGTATGAAAAGATGCTTGACATCACAAATCACCAGGAAATCCAATCAAAACCACAATGAGATGGGCGCCTGGGTGGCTCAGTCGGTTAAGCATCCAACTCTTGATTTCAGCTCAGGTCATGATCTCAGGTTCTGGGATGGAGCCCCATGTCAGGCTCCCCACTCAGCGGGGAGTCTCTTCAAGATTCTCTCTCCCCCTTTCCCGCTGCCCCTACCCCTGCTCTCTCTCTCTCTCTCAAATAAATAAATCTTTTTTTTTTTTAAAGCACACAATGAGATTTAACTTCACACCCATTAGAATGGCTTTTGTATATATGAACACACACACACACACACACACACACTCACACAATCCCGGAAAATAACAAGCATTCGAGAGGATGTAGAGAAATTGGAGCCTTTGTGCACTGTGGGAACGTAAAATGGTGCAGCTGCTGTGGAAAACAGTACAGAGCCCCACTTCTGGGTATTTATCCAAAAGAACTGAAATCAAGATCCTGAAAAGATATTTGCACTCTCATGTTCAGCATTATTCAAGTAGCCAAGAGATGGAAGCAACCTAAAGGTCTGCTGGCAGAGGAATGGATAAACAAAATGTGGTATATACATACATGGAAATAGTATTCAGCCATGAAAAGAAAGAACTGTCATAAGCTACAACATGATTGAACCTTGAAGATATTATGCTAATTGAAATAAGCTGGTCACTGAAGGACAAATATCGCATGATTCCACTTATAGGAGGTATCTAAAGTATTTAAAATAAAATAAAATAAAATAAAATAAGTCAAACTCATAGAAGCAGAAAGTAGAAGGGTGGGTGCCAGGAGCTAGGGACAGGGAAATGAAGAGTTGCTGTTCAATGGGTATGAAGTTTCAGTCATACAAGATACAAAAAACTTCTAGAGATTTGCTGGACAACATTGTGCTTCTACACAATGTTAATAATACCATGTTGTACACTTGGAAGTTTGTGAAAGGGTAGATCTCCTGTTAGAGGCTTGTTGGTTCGTTTTTTTACCACAAAAAGAAAAAATATATATATGGTGTCAGCAATTTGGCCCTTTGACTTGAGAATAAAAAGTTCCTCTTATCTCTTAGAAAAACACTACTTGTTCCACACCCATAGTAACACTTAAGCACCACAAAGAATTTAAAACCTGTTCCACTCATTTCCTTCACCCTAGAAGAAGCCAAACTTCTGAGAGTCAGCCAATCAATGAATGGCTCATACTTCTGAAAGCCAGCCAATCAGAGAGAGTCCTATGCCTCGCCCAGCCAATCATCAATAATTGCACTCCAGGAACCACAGCTCCACAGCTAAAGGTCAGCCAATCCCTAAACAGCTTCACTCCTCAAATTCCCTTACTCCTTGAACTCCTTTGCTTTGTTCTGTAAGACTGTGTCCTCAGGCACAGTTTTCCCTTGCTTTACAAACAATAGATTCCACTTCTTGTTTCAGGTTTTTAGGTGCCCTCTTCCTTTGATACATCTATTAATTCCAGCTTCTTAAGAGTTTATCCCAAGAAAAACACCAGGAATATGTGCAAAGATTTAGCATTAAAGATGACATTGTGTATAAAGAAGAAGCAGTATGCGTTCAGCAATAGACTATTAGCTCTGAATACCTCCATTGAATGGAATAAATGCTAAATAGCCATTAAAAATCATGCAGATCATTTTATTGATATGGGAAAATGTTCAAGATATGTTACGGAAAAAGCCTATTACAATGTAGTGTTTACACTATGATCCCAATTCTGTAAAAATTTTAGGTATATATTTATAGGAAAAAAAAGCCTAGAAGGATATATATGAAGCCATTAATTGGTATGATAGGTGGCAGGATTTGGGGCAATTTTCCTTTTCCCAATTTCAGTATTTTCCTATTTTTCTGCAACGAAAATATATTACTTTTGTAATTTAAGGGAAAAAGAGTGTTTGTTTTTAAAGTGAGATCCAGAACAGAATACAATCTTCTGATAAGCGTAGAGAGTGGGACAAAGTACAGACAAGCGTTTCTTTGATGATGCCAGAGAGTAACTCTGATCATATAACACTGCAACTGCGTAATGCTGTAGGTGCATACTGAGTTCAAGGTTAATTACATCTCCCTTGTCCTTTCCTCTCGGATATGCCCAGTCATGACCTCAAGTGTAACTTGTTAAAACAGGACTCATTTTCCTCTGGCTCCCCATCTTCACACCCTCCCCCCACCCACCGAGACACACACACACACACACACACACATTCGTTGCACCAAAGCAAGCTCTCCTTAGTCCACAACCCTGAGTCCTCCCAGGCCTTCAGACTCCTTCTCCCCTTGCACCCTGCCCATCATCAAACCCTCCAGATTTTCCTCCAGAACACCCCGTGAATTTGTCCCCCTTCTGCCAACACTGTACTTCAGGTTTTCCTATCTGATAAGATATCTCAAACTGTCCACTTGAAAACCAAACCTTGGCCACAAATCAGTTTTGCTTGGCCCACATAGTAGTGAATTATAGACCAACATTTAATAATTGGGAAACTTAACACAAAAAATACAGATTTCTGGCTTCTCACACACTCAAAAAGCGACACTGATGCTAAGTGACTTCCCCTTTAGACACAGAGGATTCTTCCCAGTTTTTTGCAGTCTCCGGCCCTCCCTATTGTACCTCTAACACTAAGAGTTCCAGGGGTCATTTAATGTCAAGATTACTGAGTTGTTTTTCTTACACAGTCCCTGTGGGCATTTGATTTTGTGACTCCAGCCTAGATTCATGGAATTTCAATTGCAAGCAGTCTTCAAAATCATTTTAGAGAAGAAGTATCTTCTATATATTTTAAAAATAGTATTTTCTCTTCGCTCTAATCAATCCCAAAGTGACAAATTATCTAAGAATTAATAAGGTAGAAAAATGCATCCCAACTTTTCTCTTTTCTTCTCGGAGCAAACAGGAAGAGGAAGCCTAAGTTGACCACATAATGCAACATTTTAAATCCTAGCTGAAGTGACCTAACTTTTCTTTTTAAAAAGCATACATTTCAGCTTTCCTTTACATGTTGTTATTTTAAAGGAATCGTGTCTTTTATGGAATAAAATAAACAAAATACACTTGTTGCTTTCATTGAAGTTCCCATGTCTTATTCTTAGTGATGGTTGCTGTCCTAAATGGGCAACCATGACACAAAAAACATACAAACAAACAAACAACAAAACTTACAACCTCCTATTTCTCACCTCTCAACAACTGCCTCAGCAGGCATTTATGGAGAAAGAAGATATTATTCAATTCTCTGATGCAGGTGCAAAACAAAGCTGAAAAACCATCAAAATAAATCATTGCTTAAAATTCCCAGGTACATCTTCAGAATAGGAAGCCTATCTATCTCTTACGCTATAAAGAAAATGTAACAAGGAGCAAGTATGACATTTTAATAGGGAACAAAAGATTAAAACAAGCTTTCTTGAGAGATTTTGGTTGTGGTTTGAATGATCTTGATTGGTTTTGAATCAATACACCCTTGAAAACTGTGGTATGTTCTGATCAAATCAAGAGACTCTGAGTGTCTCGAAAATCTAATAATAAAATAATAGAATGATCACAATTCTGTAACCTCTAGAATGCGTAGGCCAGGAAGGGAGGAGAGTGACCTGGACAGAGCCAACTCATGCACCTGTGCCCCAGAAGGGGTGGGGGGGTTGGCAAGACAGACTATGACACTGTCCTTTGCAGCCCTGTCAACTCTCCTTCCCACTGGGAATTAGTGTAACCGGAGCCCTCTTTGACCACCTCTACTCTTACCTAGTCCCTACCTTCAGACAAGTCTAAATATTACTCCCCTTCCCCAAAATCCCAACTACAAAAGTGTTCTAAAATAATTGTAGGTTTACTGGGGAGACAGAGGGAAGATAGTCACACCATACATCATATTCTACCCAACATAACTTTATTAAATCCCTCTAAGTCATGTCTATGTTCTCTCTCTCTCTCTCTCCAGTCCCTTTGTAGGGCCACCTAATACCTCTTCCCTCCCCCGCCCCCAACTCTGGCTTCCTCCCACCTCCTGGACCATTCCTTCTGGACCCTATGACACCAGCCTTCCTCAACACTGGTTGCAGCTCACGATCCCCTGGGGAGCTTATAAAGTAAGCCAGTTCAGAGCCCCACTCCCAAAGACACTGATTCAACCCATCCTGGGGTACAAGCTGAGCCTATTATTGTTTCAGAGCTATTCAGGTGCCTCTGATGTGCTGCCAGAACCCTTTACATTTGCTCTTCACATTTGCTTATGTAGACCATCTCAATTTCTCTGATATACATCCTTACCCTTCACTCAACCCTCTGAAGAAGGCCATGGGGATGTTTTCTGCTGTCGTGTTAATAACCTGGAATCTAGTCAACAAGCCAGTCTCTTGTAAGCTTAAAGTATGAGAATTCATCCCATTAGAGCCTAAAAAATTGTTTAGAAATTCTTTCCCTTTGGCACGATAATAGGAAGACCAGCATGGGACATAATCATAAATGTGTGCTAAGGTTTAATTACAAGCACATTCACAGTTTATAATGGTAAAAATACATAATCTAGCAGTTGATTTGGTTAAATAAATTGTAGTATATTTCTATGGTGAAATAGTATGCACCATCAAAATGACAGTATTTTGTGAAGGACACTACCATAATGTAATAATTTCCTCTTTTTATTTTAAAAACATCAAACTGGGGGTGCATGGGGGGCTCAGTCTGCCTTCAACTTAGGTCATGATCCCAGCATCCTGGGATCCAGCTCCGTGTTGGGCTCCCTGCTGAGCAGGGAGCCTACTTCTCCCTCTTCCTCTGCCTGCCACTCCCCCTGCTTGTGCTCTCTCTGACTCTCTGTCAAATAAATAAATAAAATCTTTTAAAAAATTAAAAAATTAAAACATCAAACTGGCAGAAACTTGGATTGTACAATGACTACCAATATATCCTTTACCTAGATTCACCTATTGGTAACATTTGCCACATTCTCTGCTTTTCCTACTGTATTCATATTTGGGCGTATGTTCGGTTTTGTTTTTTGTGTTTTTTAAGAATCCTTTGGAAAATCAACTGCAGACATTCTCACTCCACCCCCAAGCAGCATAGCATGTCTCATCTCCTAAGAACTAGCACTACGACCTAGATGAGCCCAGTATCATTATCATACCCAAGACATCAGTACTGATAGAATAATATGATCTAATATAGAGCTCATATTCGACCTTCTCCACTTGTCCCCAAAATGTCCTCTACAGCTATTTTCTTAAATCCAGCTCCAATCAAGGATCATGTGCTGCATTTGGCTGTCACTGCTCCTTAGTCTCCTTTTAATCTACAGTGGTCCCAAGCTGTGTTCATTTCTTCCTCCATGACATTACTTTTTTTTTTTTTTTTTTTTGAGAGTTCAGGCTTGTTTTGCCGAAAATCTAAATGTCTGATGGTTTCTTCATGATTGTGTTTGGTTAGACCCATTCACCAAAAATACCACCTGAGCAATGTTGTGTTCTTCCCCTTACATCACACCAAAGGCTGGTCAAGTCAATTTGTCCCGTTACTGGGAGTAATCTAATTTGATCCCTTTCCTAACATGGTTGCTGCCAGACCTCTTCAGTGTAAACGTGCTTTTACCTTTTTGCAAGTAGTAAGTGAGCTGTAGGGTGATACCTTGACATAGTGTGGCTATCCTTTCCCCAAAAATCTTTCATCCAATGCACTCACTGATAACCTTGCCTGAATCAATTATTACAAGGATGGTTGCAAAATGGTCCCCAACATAATATTAAATGAAAAAAAATTAGGGCACACAGCTACATCGCCTATGATCTCAACCAGTGGCATGCTGGAGCTGATTCTTACAGGCCTACAAAAGCCAACTGTTAAATCTTTAGGAATTTCAAAAGTCAGTTGTTAAATTATTGGTTGCTTGAAATCAGCCATGGTGGAAATATTTACAAGCTAGATATAGGGTAATGCAAAACCAAAGAGCCATGACACTTTGCCTCAATCAGAACCTTCTGGATGGGATCCAGCCTCATCTAGTGTCAGAGACCCTGACATCAAAGTATGCAAGTTTGGACAGGAACATTCCAGAAGGAGGGCTGTTGGGCAGAGGTCCCCAAGGCTCAGTCTTCGTTTGGTTCCTGCCATCAGTTGTTCTTCATACAGGGACAGGAACTGTAGACTTGGTGGTTCGGGTATCCCAAGTACACATCCTCAAGCCTTTTGTAATAGGCTATGGCTGTCCCAGTGTATGCTGGTGTCCCAGTGATGCTAATGTCTCAAAGGCAAAGTAGAGTCAATACATCCAAGGGAGGAGTCAGCCTGGCCCCCTTCTTTTTTAAAAAAAAATTTTCAATTTGAGTATAGTTGGCACACAATGTCACATTAGCTTCAGGTGTGCAACACAATGATTCGACAAGCTCATACTGTGCTCCCCACACTCGGAGCCACCACCCTACACCACACAGCGCCATTATAATATTCTTAATGGGATTCCTTATGTTGTGCCTTTTATTCCTATGACTTATTCATTCCATAACTGGAAGCCTGTACCTCCCACTCCCCTTCACCCTTTTTGCCCAACACCCCCAGCCTCCCCTCTGGCAACCGTCAATTTGTTCTCTGTGTTTATGGGTTTGATTCTGCTTTTTGTTTGCTTATTTATTCATTTGTTTTATTAGAGTCCACATAGGAGTGAAATCATATGTTATTTGTCTTTCTCTGTCTGACTTATTTCACTTAGCATAATGCCATCTAGGTCCATCCATGTTGTTGCAAACAGCATGATCTTGTCCTTTTTTATGGCTGTGTAATATTCCTGTGTGTGTGTGTGTGTGTGTGTGTGTGTGTGTGTGTGTGTACACCACATATTCCTTATCCATTTGTGTACTGATGGACACTTAAGCTGCTTCCATACCTTGGCTATTGCAAATATGCCGCCATATAAACATAGGGGCCCATGTATCTTTTTGAATTAGTGTCTTTATTTTCTTTGGGTAAATACCTAGTGGCCTGCTGCTTATATATGTTCATTTAAACTCTAAGCACTTTGGCAGACATTACCACATCCCGATCCTCACTACACTTTGCAGTCAACAGGCCAGGCTGCATTCTGCATTTTCAAAAGGGAAATCATTTAATGCTTGGAGAAAGGAAATGAGTTGCCGAGACCCACGGTCTCTCATATGCTAAGATTGGCCCGAGGTGAACCTCAGCATTTCTTCACACTTGGTTTATCAGGAAAGGGAAATACAAAGGGATTCAGAGGACATGGCCTGCCAGAGAAGGGGTGTCTTTGCTGGGACATCCTGGAGAACCAGCGTGGCTGGATGAAGTTGGAGCCATGACTGGGAATCAGATCACCTGGTTCTAGATCCACCTCCGCTACCAACCAGCGCGACCCTGGCAAATCCCTCCCCTTCTCCCAGCCCAGGATTCCCATCCTTTAATATGGGAAGAACGGAGCAGATGACCTCTAACGTAAAGTCTGGCTCTAGGATGTAGATTCTTTCTGTTCATCTTCACTCTGTTTGGTATTCTATGATTTGTGCTTTTGGGAAGGAAATCGATGTGATTTCTTATTATACTTCACCTTCCTTCATATAAATGCTGGTGAATATGAAGTTATATGTCCCCAGAGGGACTTTCTTTTCCATGCCAAACCGCAGTGCCTGTTACATGACCAGAAGAAAGCTGCAGCTTTAATCTCCTGATGAGAGCTGTGAGAGATAAATGCAGAGGGCAGGAAGGTACAAAGCCAGCAGCATCAAGACACCGTCCCAAACCTCAACCATCTTTGAATCATCCTCTTCAACAAGCTTCCAAGGCTCTAGCTGAGCCCAAAGACCTGACACCCCGTAACGATAGTTAATGTTTCTTGAGTGCTTAGTTTCTCTGGGCCTTCCATACCTTTGTTTATTTCCTCCTCATAACATCTCTACAAAGTTGTTATCATTCCCATTTTACACCTGAGGAACATGAAGCTCAGAAAGAGTAGGTAACTTGACCAGGTCACACAGCAAGTAAGTGGTAGAACCAGGATTCAAACCCAAGCATTCTGCCTCCACACTGGTTTTTGGTTTATAATCAATAAAATCAAGAAATGTTACTACGGGATAAGCATGTTGCCACTGTGCTTAGATAATATTTTGAAACGTTAACTGTGGGTTTTTTCCCTTTGAATCTTGTATTTCTTGGCACCCTACGGCCCTTTCCCTATTCCAGCAGACCTGGCGTATGACATCTTGTGCCTCAGAGAAAGGATAATGAAGCAGAATGAGAGAGAAAAATGAGAGCATGAGTGGAGGCCCAGGAGGTAACAGGAAGGGCTTAGCAGAGACAATCAGTCTGGGAGGACATACAATGTCAGGGCAAGGCTTGGAGCCTGGGGGCTAGATGAGGCCCATGGTTACAGGCAAGGGACCTGGAGAGGGGGGAAAAGAGCATGGAGATGCGGCTGTATGCACAGGCAGTCACCCCTGGCTGGGTGGGAGTGGCAAGCAGATTGGTTCAGAAAATCTGAGAACAGTGGAGGGATGACGACAACTTCAAGTGGAAATGTGTGACTGGGGCGTCCAGGCAGGCAGGATGTGAGATCGTCATATTGCCATGACCCATGAGGGCAGGCGGGCACCTCTGAAGGACAAGGACAGTTAGCTAGCTTGAAGAGCCCCTTATATGGGGATGAGAATGACATAGGAGTTGCCCACAGCCCTGCCCCAACCCCGTGGCACCACAACTCTGGGGGGAGGGGGGCAGGGAGAGGAGGCACAAGCTGGCTGAGACCATGTCCACCACCCAGTGGAAGCAGGGATAAATCACGAAAAGATAAAGTTATCTTTGTTGCCCACATTGGGTTTTGCGGACTGAAATTTGTCCCTATTATTTTTTTATTATTTTATTTTTAAATTTTATTTTAACATGTTATGTTAACCACCATACATTACATGATGTAGTGTCTCATGATTCATTGTTTGCGTATAACACCCAGTGCTCCATGCAGAACGTGCCCTCTTTAATACCCATCACCAGGCTAACCCATCCTCCCACCCCCCTCCTCTAGAACCCTCAGTTTATTTCTCAGAGTCCATAGCCTCTCATGGTTCATCTCCCCCTCCGATTTCCCCCCCTTCATTTTTCCCTTCCTACTATCTTCTTTTTTTTTTTTAACATATAATGTATTATTTGTTTCAGAGGTACAGCTCTGTGATTCGTCAGTCTTTTACAATTCACAGCGCTCACCATAGCACATACCCTCCCCAATGTCTATCACCCAGCCACCCCATGCCTCCCACCCCTCACCACTCCAGTAACCCTCAGTTTGTTTCCTGAGATTATTATTTTAAACAACAGGATTCCGAAAGCATGAAATATGGATCCTGTTTTCAAGTTAGGCAGGAGGCAGAGCCCAGGGTGCAAGAGGTGTGTGGACCTGATCACAAGTCTGACTCTCCCACTTTCAAGAACAGTTTGAGCTTTGGAGAATGCACACATGGCACTAACTCACTAATTACTGGGTATATTCAATGAAAGGCATGTGGAGGAACTTAAACCTTGGGGTGTTATATGAATGAAAGAAATTTTCCTTATCATTATTATCATTACCAAAACACACAAAAGAATTCGAGAATTCAAGAATTTTTGTGGTGCACAACGGGTGCAAAGGAGGTCCAAGAAGGACTAGAACATGCCATCATATAAGAAGTGGGGATGTAAAATGCCCTGTCCAAATGACCAAGATGCCTCTTCCAAATGACCATGATGGCACAACAGTGTATCTAGAAAAGGCCACAACACATCTAAGTCTCAGCCACTTAGCCTGGCCCCAGCACCTTTCCCGGCCCCAGCGTGGCCCATGCGTCTTCCTCACAAACCGGCTCCTTAATGCCCGTGGGCCTGACCTGGTGCAGTTCCCTCGGCCAGGCGCGCGGCTCCCCACTCGTCCTGCTCCAGGTGCCCAGAACCCCGGGGTCCCGCCCGGTGCCAGGCACAATGAGGACACAGAATCAACCTTGTCTTCAGTGACGTGGGGCCTCTGCTTCAACACCCACTCCCGACTCCATTTCCTCTGCAAGACCCTTCTCACTTCTCTTTGCCTTCCATTGCGAGTGACTGTGGCCTCGTTTGTGACCTTATCCAGACTCTTGTCACTAGAGCCTTCACCACAATCCATCTACATCCCTTATGAGGCGGCACTGGTGCAGGGGGCCATGTGTTTGCGCCCACCCCATCCTCATGAGTCATGGCATAGACCCTCCCACTTAGAAGGCAGTCAGGAAAGAAACAACGAAGGGAAGAAGGTATAAAACATACACGGGTTCTTACACCATAAAGATCAAGGACATGTTTGTGGCAAATACTCCAATGACCCAAGGGAGTAACTGTGGAAAACAGCTCCCCTGACTCTTTTCTCCCAGGCCCAAAGGCAGTCACTATTGTCATGTTTTTGTGTATTCTTCTAGAAATAACCTTGTACTTGTATTTTTGTGTAAGCCCCTCGTACCCAATGAATGAAGACTGGTAACAACAAATTAACAAGGAGGAAGAGGGCCTGCAGGCCACAGACCTGATTGGATACTTAGGTGAGGGGTCAGGAGAAATGCTCTGGAAGTCAGGATGAGATTGCATTAGGGGAGCCTAAAAGTTTATCAGTTGGCCTGTGGCCAGAAGCCAGGAAAGGCCCCAAAGCAGAGAACCTTCTCCAAGAAATCTGTTTATGAAGGAAGGAATTGTTCAGGGAAGTAGTGGTCAACTCTGCCCTTTCTCAACGTGTAGCCCTAAAGGAGGGCTCTCCAGAGAAGGTCTGCAGAGTGACATGAGTCTGGGCTCATGAACTCTCAATTCCCAACATTCCTAAACGTTTTGGAATGTGCTTTGGAAGCGCAGAAGATGGTGGGGCCGTCATGAAGGCAAAGAATGGGATGAATGGATGTGTGGTGCTGGGGCGGGCAGCTGCTCAGAGCTATCACAGGGAGAGAGAGCAAGGGAGGTCAGCAAGTTCCACAGGACTGTGGAACCCCCAAGAGATGGGGAAGAGACACATGGAGACCTCATGATGGCGCCCAGAGGAATAGGAGTCAGACCAGCCTGAGAGAAGCTCAGTGTGGAAGGGAGGCGAAGACTGCAGGGTGCTGTGGGGAGACCACTGGGTAGGTGTCGTGGGCACAGGAAGGTGGCTGTCAGCCACGGCAGCTCTGAACCAAGACCAGATGGTGTGTCGATGCAGAGGGGCAGGAACGGGTCTATGGAGGGAAGCTGAGTGCAGAACTGGGGGTGGCCCGCGGGAGCCCACCTGCCCTCATCTGCAGATCCAGCCCAGTTCGGGCTCCTGTCCACATCTGTGGGAATTAAGAGGCTCTAGCACACTTTCAGGCATGGAACGTTCCCCGCCCCATCCAGTTAAACACACTGTTGATCCTGCTTTGACTTGGTAACCCCAATCTAGGGGCTGCCCTGATGATCCACTCCTCTTACTAAGATCCAATTTAAACACTGGCTTCCCCAGGCATGGACCTCGGGGGTGCCCTTCCAATAGCCCCACAGGCCCAGGGTCCAGTGCCTGTGCGACCCTTGCCATTTGCCGCCACCAGGCCTTTCTGATGTGCTGCCCACCTGGATCTCTGGGCGGCGCCTCTTGCAGCCCTCCCAGCACTGAGTTCCACGCACCTGCTGAGGTGCCCACTTGCCACTCCATGCTGAACCTCCTGCCCTCAAACCCCATCCCCCACTGAGCCCTTTCACCAGAAACCACACTGCCCAGAAGCCATGGGCACCTGCCCGGGTGGCCTTTTCCCCATGTTACCCACCCCACTCAGGAGGATGCAGCTAATCCCTAGATTCCTGCTCACTCTCTCACTCACTCACTCAGCAAATATCTATGGAACCCCAGCTATGGCCCAGGCACTATGGACACAGCTGAGAACAAAATCAACAAAACTCCCTTTCCTCAGTTTCTCAGAGGCTCAGAGCCAAGTCTTGAATTTTATGATTAAAGCACCCCTCAGCAGGATTTCCTCCTCTGTCTGCCACTTTATTTTTTTTAATGATTCTCTAGCTTATTTCAGCAGTTCAAATGAGTTTGTTTTTTCTTAAGTAAGCTCTACGTCCAACATGGGGCTCGAACTCACAACCCTGAGATCAAGAGTCCAATGCTCCACCGACTGAGCCAGCCGGGCGCCACCTCTCTCTCCACTTTATAATTTGATTTTTAATTTCTTCCTTCAGGGATGATAGTGTTCTAATGGAAAGAACATAGGTTTCACACCACCAGACAACTCTGTGTTGGAATTGGTGTGGGCTCGGACACTCTCTGAGTGGGGTGAGTTGGTTATCCTGTCTAGGACTCCCATTTTCTTCTCTGTGAAATAAGGAGAAATGTGTACTTCAAAGAGTTTTTCTTTTTCTTTTCTGAGAATTAAATAAGACAATGTATACAAAGCTCTTGTTAAAAAGTAGGGCTTCGATCAACATTAATGGCCCTCTCTTTCAAAATATCCCTTTGCCCATTGTAGCAGGCGCTCTAAACGCTCCACCTCCTGTCCCTTTATCCATTCTGCGAGCCCATCCCCAGCTTCTGTATGCTTTGCTTTTAAAGGTTCACATCTATGATCTTCAGAGGGCTGCTCTGGGCTGTAGAGCCATTCCCCCTAAGCAGGACATGCCTGGGAGTTGATGTTCACCGCTACACACACACACACACACACACACACACACACAGAGGGGAGGGGGCAGCCAGCAGCCACCCACCCTACCTCCTACTAGGTTCTCAGGAGAATTTTCTTAATAAGTCACCTACACCCAAATCCTCACCTCACAATCTGCTTCTGGGAAACCAGACAAAGATACCTGGTGCTACAGCCTGAATGTTTGTGTCTCCTTCCCCAAATTCCTCCACCGAAATTCTAACCCCCAAGGTGATGGTATTAGGAGGTGGGGCTTCGGGGAGCTGAGTGGGTCATGAAGGTGGAGCCCTCAGGAATGGGATCAGGGCCCTTCATCCCAGAGAGCTCCCTTACCCCTTCCACCATGTGAGGACACCATGAAAAAAGGCAGTCTGTGACCCAGGAAGCGGGTCACCAGACAGAATCTGCCAGTGCCTTGATCTCGGACTTTCCAGCCTCCAGAAGTGTGAGGAATAAATGTTTGTTGTTTAAGCCACCTGGCTTGTGTTAGTGCATTTACCAGCCTGAATGAATGAAGACACTCAGAGAGCTTTTATTCTCTTAATGGAGATGGACAACAAGCAAGAGCAAAAAGCAAAATATGCAGTATGTTAGCGATACATGCAGAGGAGAAAGTAAAGCAGGGGATGGGGGAATGCAGTATAGAGGGGGACTGAATTTTGGATAGAGTGACATGAGTATGTGGCACTTGAATGCAAACTGAGAGACAAAGCATGCTTGAGCAAGTGAGCAAAGGAGACAGAGCTCAGAGGAATAGCACGTATAAAGGCCCTGTGGCAGGAGTGTGCCTGGCATGTTCTGGGAATGACACAGAGGCCAGAGCAGCTGCAGTGGAGTAAGGGAGAGAGTAATAGGAGATGAGGACAGTGAAGGAAGGGAGAGCCAGTGAAGTGGGGAGATGATGAATGCATCTGAGTTGAAAATCATCATGATCTGACTGGGTTTTAATACCGGCCTCTGTGTTGAGACTAAAGGGGGACAAAATAGAAGCAAACATACCTGCTAGAAGTCTAGCAGTAACAGAGCATCCATAACAGTGGCACAGACCATGGTGCTAACAAAGGAAGTGGTAAGAAGTGGCTGGATTCTGGATACATTCGGAAGATAGAGTCAAAAAGATTTCCTAATATAATGAAGATGAGGTGTAAAAGAAAGAGGGTCCAAGGATGACTCCATGATTTTGTGCCTCAGGTGCTGGAAGGCTGGGGTTGCCACTAACAGAGATGGGGAAGATTCTAGAAGAAGCAGATTTGTGCGACAGGATCAGTAGCTCATATTTGAGATGCCAGTTAGACGTCTAAGTAGAGATGTTAGGTGGGCAGTGGAGCATATAACTTAGAGCTGAGGAAAGGCCCCTGTTCTGTGTAATCTCACATCCTATTGCCTGCAGAGCTCCTGGGCTGACCAATGAAGTCAGGAAGTCTAAAAGGAAGTGAAACTCATGATGCCTGGTACCTTCAGACCTGGGCTTTTGGATGACTTGGCAGGGGGCCTTGGGGAGCTTGGATCTTTGAGCTCTGCTATCTGAACACCATGGAAGCCAGCTCAATCCCTATCGGGATGGCAAAGCTGAGTTTCACACCCCAACTGTTGTGCAGCATGGAGAAGGGTTGCAGTTGAAGGTACCGATCACTGGGCAAGATAGAGCCGGGAACAGAGAGGCCACAATGCTGGAGAAGCTGTGCCAAAAGAAATCTTTGCCTCCCTCTTCATTCCTCTCAACACCCCAGATTTTAAACATCTGGATAGAAGCAATGGGAGAACCATTCCTGGCTTTTGCAGGGAAAAGTGATGTAACTCAACATTTGTTTCAGGAAGTTAGCTGTGAGGGTAACAGGATGCTCTATTAGAAAGACCAGGGACTAGAGAAAGGGAGATTTGTCAGAAGAATATTGAAGTAATACTGCAGATAGGTGATAGAGAGCAGTAACAGTAGGGATAAAAAGTATTGAACTGTTGTAAGATAAATGAAAAGGACAGAATAAACAGAACCTAGAGACTCACCACATGGCTGAGGACGAGGGATAAGGAGGTTGGACCATGTCTGAGTTACTGGGTCTATGGAAGAGGAAAAGAGGAAGAGGAGCAGGTTTGGGACAGAAGATAATTCACTTTGGTTGAGTTGTGCTGACATGAGCTACATCAGTCAGCTATTGCGATGATAATGTTGTGTAACAGACCACCCCAACACTGAACATCTTAAATCAATAGTCATTTCTTCTCATTCACATGTTTATGGGTCAACTGTATGTTGGCTGATCTAGGCTGAGTTGTTCCATGTCTCTCTGATCATCCTTAGGCCAATATGGATTGGCAATGGATACCTTGCTATCCAAGGTAGAACTTTCTCCTGGCAAAGACAGAAGCTTCAGAGGGCAAGCCCAACCACACAAGCACATTTCAAGTCTCTGCTTGTGTTACATATGCTGACATGCATTGGCCAAAAAAAGTCACATGACTGAGCCCAAAGCCCAGGGACAGGGCAAAGGGAGAAAGGAGTAAACAACTGCCAAACAATAATCAAATCCAAGGCTCAGCACACTATAAGCTGTAAGCCAAATCCAGTCTATCACCTGTTTTTGTAAATAAAGTTTTATTGGGACACAGTCATGCTTGTTTGCCTTTTGGCTGCTTTCATGCCAGAGTATCAGGGCCCAAAAGCTGAAGATATTTACAATCTGGCCCTTTCCAGTAAAAGTTTCCAGATCCCTGATCTAATCGACCACCTTGGCCAATGTACAGTAATTAGACAGTCTTGACAGTCTAACCCCTAAGTCATAATGAGCCCCACTGAAAGCATTTTATGTCACTCAGCCTGCCTCTTAGCCCTCCACTTCTGAGATGTTTTATTATATCTCAAGCCAAGAAAATAGTGGGATCCAAGCAGAAATGAAGGATACTCTGCTGCGGGTAATCTATGACGTCTGCATTTGTTCCATAGGAAGCTATGCTTCACCCAAGACCAGCACAGGTGATGAATTTTTTAAGATGCATTCCTTATCAGCACTGTCAGTCACTACTTAGAAACTTAGATCTCACACACGGACTCAACAGTCTAGAATAAAAATTGGCTGGAGAGCTGTGGCTTACGTCTATAATCCGTGCCCAACTTTGAGGATGCAAAGTATACATTCTGCAGGAGACAGAGCCCCCTGGAGGGAATGGGCTGTGACAAGAAGCACAGGGCCAGCATCCGCCAGGGAGGATGGGGGAGGCCTCAGAACACAATTATATTTGCAAACAGCCCTCATAAGTGGCCATGAGTTCAAGATGGAAATTTACTGAGGGCTGAGCATCAACCACCAGGAAAGAAACTTTCAACTGTGTTTTCTCCTAAGGCCCTTTGCCAAGGTTGCTGAGACTACTATACACATTCCCCAGATCTCATTGCCACTCAGCTGCTGCTGCTGGTGAACAAAGTGCTCGGACAGGCCAGACTGGGCTCTCTTGCTCCAATAGTTTCTATGTTTATCCACAAATATTTATTGAGGGCCTATTGTGAGCCAAATACTGATGTAGGCACTGGGCATAAAGCAGTGGACAAAACAGACAAAGATGCCTGCCCTCATGGGGCTTACATTCTGGTGTGTGTGATGGGAGGTGGAAGGGAGAGACAGTTAAAATAAGTAAGCGAAATATGCAACATGCCAAGTGTTAGTAAGTAGAATGGAGGAAAAAAGAAGAAAGGAGAGGAAATGCCAGCATGGTGGTGTGCTGCAGTATTACACAGGGGGCCAGCGAAGCCTCATGGAGAAGCTAACAGATGAGCAAGGACTTGAAGTGAATGAAGGAGGGAGGCATATATGTATTCAGTGACAGGGTGATCCCGGAAGAAGAACCAGCAAGTGCAAAGGCCCTGGGGTGGAAGCATGCCTGAGAAGAAACACTCATGTTCCCAGAATCTGGTCCCAGATTCTTCAGCCAGACTGAAGACAAGAAGTTGTTTTTCAAATTAGAGCAGCTCCCCTCCTCAGCATGGTTAATTATTCCTTTTCCTGGATTGGCTGCATATGTATTCAGTGGAGAAATGTCCTCCCTGGCCTGCTTCTACCTCAATCCCATCCTCGTCAGGAGCTCCTCTCCTGATGCCTGCCCAGGTTAATGGTGGCCACTGCTCTCCTGGGGCTCCTGAGTGACCTTGAATTCACCCCAAGGTCACTGTGTGGGGCAGTGGACATACCCAGAGCATAGGCCCCATCCCAGTTGCCAGCGAGTACGCCCAACGGAGGGGATTCTTGTTCCCACCCCAATCCGGCTGCTCTGTCCCACATATCTTCTGCTTAATGCCAGCCTTCACATCCTTAGCTGAAGCCAGCAGGGGAGACTCTGGGGAGGTAGCCAGGTCTGTGGAGGTGAGGCTTGCTTCCCCAGGCTCACCTTCAAGACCACCTCTCCATTCTTTCCATTCTCCGTCCTTTCCCCTCATCCTCTTCCTCATCTTCCAGGATCCCACAGGCATGCCACCCCATCCAGGAAGCCTCCTTCCTGCTGAAAAAACTTCTCTCTTCTTTGAATCAACATAGCAATTCTCTCTTCTAAAATCAGAAGCCATAGCCTATTATATTCCAGTTGGTTGAGCCCATTTCCCCATGAAGTGAGGCTCCTTGAGGCCAAAATTGGACTTCTCTTTTGCTTCCCTGCTGCCCCTGAACAAACCCTTGCACAGGACTGTAACCCAATGAAGTCCTCATGGATTAATTTGCAGATGCTCCCTGTAACAGATTGTTTAAACACCTTCTGCCTAAGCCCCAAGGCCCTATTCCTCCAGACCTAATCTGGTGGGATAAGGCCTGGGGGGCATCCTGGGGTGCAGTGCCCGCCTCTTCCCCAAATCTACAGAATATTTGTAGCTCATAGGCCTTGGGTGCTACAGGTTAGAGGGTGAGGCCACAGCTTCAAAAATGGGATAGGCTATAATAATAAAAAGATTAAACTGAATATTTTTTCTCAAAACACAAGGCTTTGGCCATCTTCAGCATCATAGACAGTCTGAACTCTTCTCTGGCATTGATTGGACTGGGCTCAGGAGGGACAGCGTGTTTTAAAACTGTTTACAGGAGAAGGGGGAAACTCAAAGAAGCCAAAGAAAGACCTACTGTTAGGGAACCAGGTGGACTGGGGTGCCCAACTGCATCAGCATCACTGGTCAGCTCTAGGTCAGGGCCACAAGGTCACAGAGAGGAGCCTGTTCTTTGGGTAAACAATATTGGGCATTTGCAGTTTAAGAGGTACTTTGTGACCAGTACTATGCAAATGTAATCGGAATGTGGCTGGGATCAGGGGAACCCAGAGGTGCAGCACAGAAGGGTCACTTGGCTTGGACTTCAAAGTCCAGAAAGTGCTTTGAGCTCAGACTTAAATTCTCCCCCAATGAAGCTCTTCATACAGTTGCAGATACCAGCTAACAGCATGGATAGAAGAAGACAATCATCACTTGCCTCCAATGTCCCAGGATAAGGCCATGAAGCACTATGAAATAATATGGTTTTATAAACCCTATTATTTTCTTGAAAATAGAGCAATTCTACTGTTTCTGTTTTTATAAAAGCATTAATTTTTGTCAATACTTAAAATATTTTAAATATGCCGTGACTCCAAGAAGCAAAGATACTCCAGCAGCAATGAGCACCCCTAGTGCTCAGATCTTGGTCTCTAATATCATCCTCCACTAAAAGGAACCAGGGCTTCTCCAGAATTCCAACTGCTATAAGACGAGCCTGGAATGTTCTGTTATGACAGAAGGTAGGTGCTCAAAAAGTGAGGGGCACATGTCATAAGGTCATAGGACCCAGCTTGTAAAGACAGCCACTGACTACATCCACAACAATTTGAGCAAGGTAATTAAGTGCCATGTAATTAAACAGTAATGAATCATAAACCACTGAAAAAGACAAGCATTCATGGGATGCCTGGGTGGCTCAGTCAGTTAAGCGTCTACCTTTGGCTCAGGTCATGATCCCAGGGTCCAGGGATCAGGTCCCAAATTGGGCTACTTGCTCAGCGGGAAGCCTGCTTCTCCCTCTCCCTCTGTCTTCTGATCCCCCTGCTTGTGCTCTCTCTCTCTCTCTCTGTCAAATAAATAAATAAAATCTTTAAAAATAAAAAAAAGGAATTCAAGAGTCCATGCTGATAATAAATAGGTACATAAATAAATAGAGGACAGGAAGAACTCTTGGTTGAAACAGGACTCTTGAGGGTCAACTATTATGTGTGGTGAGATCAGTAAAGCTGGAAAATCATCACTTTGCAACCATCAGGGTAAAGACTAGATAGGCAAGAAGCATCAGTGGATGATAAATCTAGGGGGAAATTGAGACAAGGAACAGGATATTTATATAATCTTAAATTGTTCTCCCATAGATTAGGTATTAGTTGTAAGGGAGAAAGTAATGATCATACAATGAAAAAAATCAGATTACACCTAGACTGAGTGATAAAAATTAGCATCATTGGGGCACCTGGGTGGCTCAGTTGGTTAAGCGTCTGACTCTTGATTCCGGCTCAGGTCATGATCTCAGGGTTGTGAGATCAAGCCCCATGTCAGGCTCCATGCTGGGCGCAGAGCCTGCTTAAGATTCTCTCTCTCTCCCTCTGCCCCTCCCCACTCCCTCTCTTAAAAAAAATTAGCATCATCAATGAGAGACAGATGGGTACCATGTGCCCCTCAGATGTGATGCCCTGGGAAGGACACATTATCACCTATGCAGTGTTCCAGCCAAGAATACAAACCCCAATCTAATCATCAGGAAAACATCAGGCAAACACAAAATGAGGCGCATTCTGTTAAGGAGGGGGCACACTGTATTCCTTCAAAAATGTCAGTGTCATGCAAGACAAAGAAAGCTGTGGAATGTTCCAAATTAAAGAAGGCTAAAGAACATGACATTTAAACCCTGACCCTAGGCTGGATCCTATATGGCAGGTGGCGGGGGGGTGGGGCGAGAAATATTAGTATGGACATTGTTGGGTCAACTGATAAAATTGGAATACAAATAGTCGATTTTATAAAAGTCTTGTATCAATGTTAAATTTGCTGAAGTTTATAACTGTACTGTGGTTATGTACAAGAATATCCCTATTTTTAGAAAATACACACTGAAATGCTCAGGGACAGAGGGCTATGATATATGTAACTTACCTGCAAATGGCTCAGAAATTAGATAGGTAATAAATGGATATATGATAGGTAGATGGATGGATGGATGGATGCATGGGTGGGTGGGTGGATGTGTGAGTGGATGGATGTGTGGATGGGTGAATGGGTGGACGGGTGGATGGATGGGTGGATGGGTGGGTGGGTGGATGGGTGGATGGATGGGTGGGTGGGTGAATGGGTGGATGGATGGGTGGGTGGGTGCATTGGTGGGTGGATGGGTAGATGGATGGGTGGGTGGATGGATGGATGGATGGATGGATGGATGGATGGATGAATGGATGGGTGGGTGGATGAGTGGATAGGTGGGTGGATGGATGGACAGATGAAAAGAGGAAGAGGGAGAAGCAAACAATAAAGCAGATGGGTAAAATGTTAACAGGAGCTGAATCTGGGTAAAGGGTTACAGGTGTGTTTTTACTAGTTTTATTTGTATGTGTTGTCCATAAGATTGAAATTATTTCCAAATAAAACAAATTTTTAAAAATTTTCCACAATTTCAGGGGCACCTGGGTTGCTCTGTCAGTTAAGCGTCTGCCTTCAGCTCAGGTCATGATCCTGGGGTCCTGGGATTGAGCCCTGCCTCGGGCTCCCTGCTGAACAGAGAGTCTGCTTCTCCCTCTCCCTCTGCCTCTCCCCCCACCCCGTCTCTCCCCCCCACCCTGCTCATGCTCTCTCTCTCGTTCTCTTGTGTTTTCTCTCTCTCTCCCTCAAATAAATAAAATCTTTTAAAAATTTTTTCCCACAATTTCTATAGCCATGTTTTGGAATTTACTCATTTTTAATATAACAAGTCTCCAAAAAACACAAGAGCAGCCCAGATCTGTTGTGATCTTTCAGCCACAAGAGGCTCTCACCTTACCCCTTGTCCTCTCTCTCCATAGCAAAGAAAGGGGCAGGGACCCATCAGAGAGGCTGGTCCGAGCTCAGGCACCAGCTGAATGACCAGAGATTCAGCTGGCTCTATTCAGATTTTGATAAGTCAGAGACACTCAGGATTTTGTTAAGGTTCTTAAGCCGAGACCATGTTAATTTGGAATGCTTATACATGGCTAGACACCTCCTCACTGCCAGGTCCCTTTCTCCTCTCTCTCTACCCCTTCCCTGGGCATAGTCATCCTCTCCATAGCTTTTGCTCACCATGTACAAGGTGCTGACTCCCATGATTATGTATCTAGCCTCTTCTCTTAACTTCAGGCCTTCATATCCAACTACCTCCTTGGCAACTATGCCCCAGACGTAGCTCAAACTGGTTCTTCTCCCGGATTCCCTCTGACAGAAGCACCATGCAGTTGCCCAAGCCAGACCCTGACTTCTAAATATCTGTCCAATCCATCCACTTCTTTCCGTCTCTATGTCAGGTCCAAAATAACCTCCCAGTTGTCTACATTCGCCCTCAAGTCCATTCTCCTGCAACAACCAGAAGGTTCTTTTCAAAACGAAAATCATCCTCAAGCCCATCTTTCTTTAAAACCCTCCTTCTGGCAACTCTTAGGATAAAATCCAAAAGCTTCAACAAGACCTTGAAGACCTCAAATGGCGTACTCCAAGAGCTTCATCTCACGTCTCTCCACCATAGCCCTGCACACCCCAACCACAGACGACGTCCAAGTGCCTGAAATTCGCTCTACTCCTTACCACCTCAGTGTCCTTCCAGGGGCTACACCCTGCACTTGGAAGGTGCTCCTCCTTACCCTACCCCTCCACCTTGCTCACCTACATCCATCCTTCAATTCTGTAGCCTGAGATGCTCTACAGGGCCATGTGGGAGCCCCATGGCAGGGGAGGAGCAATGTCGCAAGCAGCAGGGAGAGACCTGGCACTGGCTGTTTGGGCCTGAGTGTGAGCAAGAGAATAGGGGTATGGGACCCAGAGAACAGAGTCCTGGTGGGATTTCAGATTTCAAGCGGTCCTTCGAAGTCCTCAGAGCTTTAGCCCTCCATTTCTGGGAGTGCGGCAGATCACATTTTCCGAATATGGTCACTTCAATCTCTCCCATTCCATGTGCCCTTCTTAATGTGACTTTGACACCCAAAGCTAAGGCATAAGAAGCATATATGTCTCCAAGGCTCGCCTTGGAGCCCTGAGTCACCATGTAAAGAGTCTGAGCAGCTGAGGCTGCCAAGCTCTAGGCACATGGACAGGCCACATGGAGGTGTCTCAGCTCACAGGTCCCAGCCCCAGCCAGCATCGACCACCAGGCAGATGAGTGAAGACAACCTCCTGCCAGAGTAGTCACCCCAGCCTTCAGGTTTTTTCAGACGAGGCCCTGAACAGCATGGAATGGAGACAAGCCATCCCCGCTGCGTCTTGTTCGAATTTCTGACCCACAAAATCTGTGAGCATAATAAAATGGTTGTTTCAGGCCACTGAGTTTTGGGATGGTTTCTTATACAGCAATAGCAACTGGAACACACAAGATGTTAATAGATATTATACAAAAAGGATGGGGGGAGGGCTCCTGCCTGTAATTAAATGTTTGGCAAGTACTTTGTTACACAAATTCCAAGTAAAACAGGGTTTTATTTTATTACTGGGCTCTTCACGGTCTTTAATACATAATATGCACTGTGAATCTCCAAGAGGGAGATAGGGTATTGGGTGTTCCCCAACGATTTTTTCATGGGCTGTCATTCTGCAAAGGGTTGATGTGTCCAGCCTTAGCTTCATGGGGAAGCCATCTGAGGCCCAGAAGTGTTCAGGGACCTGTCCAGATATACCCAGAGTCAGGACTCGTACCCAGGTCACTTGGAGCCTGGCTTAGGGGAAGCTCGGTGTCGGGCACGTGGATGGGGCAGATTCAGATGGAAGAGCACAGGGTGGCTCTCTTCTGGCTCATCTCCTTCTGCATCCCTTCAGCCTCTCCTGTGGCCTACACCTCGCACCACCCTCCCCCGCTGCCGCCAGTCTTCTTCTTCACCCCCTACCTGTTTCCCCACCTCTTCTTTCTACCAAGACCACCTATCCTCCTCCACAGGCAGCTGGAGGGATGCAGAAGGGTAGCAGCCCCCACTCCTTGACCCCCCACTTCCCATCCCCAACACACCACACGCACACACCACACACCCCACACACGGCCCACCTCCACAGCCAACCTCAGCCCCTCACAGCTGGGCCTGCCTCCATGAAAGCTGCTTCTCTGCCCTGAACACTGCCTGTTGTCTCATCCATGGAGCTGCTGGGCTCCTCCTCCTTCTTCCAGGCCCTGGCTGGAAGAAGCACACAGCCCTCCCTTGTCCCTCCTCTTGATATTTCCAGTAAAAGCACCTCGAACACAATCTCACTGCCACAGCCCTAATTATGTGTGAAATCATTTTTTTTTTTAGCTCGAAACCAAAGCAAACAAGCGCACACAGAGAAGCCCATTCTCTCCGGCCCGGGAGGAGCCGCCTTGCTCCTGTTGGGTTACCTCAGCCTGCACAGAGACCCCGCTGTGTTTTGCAAGCTGCCCGCCTGGCCAAGGTGCCTCCCAGGCCTGACCAGGGAAGCGGTCCACCCCCTCAGGAGAAAGAGTGGGTTTCAGTTTGTTCTGCACCTTCCACACAAGCTTTCAGGAGCCTCACACAGGCCTGGTACACCGTGAGGCCCCAGGAAAATGCCTCTTGGATAAAAGTGGGGTGTTTGGGGGAGACAGACATGGGGCAGGGAGCTTCCCCCCAGAGGACAGGAACTGGTTTCCTGATCCAGCCAAATTATTTTTCACCTCTGGGGAAATAGTCGTCATTTTGTTTTATTATTTTATTTTAGGCTTTCAGGTACAAAGTGAAGACCTTCCATATCATCACTCACAAGTGGCCACCATCTCTTGTTTCTAGTACTTCTTCCTCTCCCAGATATTCACTCTCACCCCTTCTCCATTGACAACTACATTTGGATTTGTTGAATACGCATTCTTTTATATATATGTGTGCCTTTGAAAAGATATTGCTGTGGTGGGTGTATGGGATTTTAATTTATAGCGGTGGTACTTGTAGACATGTACTCTATTTCTAACTTTTTCATCTTGGTCCTCTGTTTGGAAGATGTACCCCTGAAGTTATAGAGCCCTTCTATACAGGATGTCTGTGTAACAGCCCCCTCTGTATGTCCACCGGCCTGGTGATGGATGGCTGGGCTGTCTCTACCTCCCTGCCACCACAAATAAGGTAATGATGAACATCCATGTGCATGTCCCTTTATGGATCTTGGCAGGAAATCTGTGGACCTATATACCCAGGATTTGGATTGCTGACTTGCAAGATACACACTTACTTGGTTTCACTAAGTACTGTCAGATTGGTTTCCAGAACACCCACAACCAGTTTACATTTTCACCCATAGGTTTCCTCCCCATCTTACCAGCATTTGATATCATCCACCTTTCTAATGATTACCAATATCTGAGTATAAAATGGTATTGCTTTTTTGTTTAAGGATTTTTCTTATGGCTGTTGATGTAAAGTGTCTCTTCAAAGGGTTCTTAGCCATGCAGATTTCATCTCCTGTAAACTGCCCACTTACATCCTTTCTTTGACATTTTTCCATGTTCCCCACCATCACCACCAAAACAAAAAGCAAACAAACAAACAAAAACCATCTGCTGGAATTGTGATTGAAATTGGATTGGATAAAGATTAATTAAAGGACAGTTTACATCATTACAATGTGAAGCCATCCCATCCAGAATTATGGTCTACTATTGTCTAATAGAAATATAACATGAGCTGCATATGCTTTTTTTTTTAAGATTTCATTTATTTATGTAAGAGAGAGAGAGAGAATGAATTGGGGGGGGGGCCGGGGGAGAGGGACAAGCAGATTCCTCGCTGAGCAGGGAGCCCGACTCAGAACTCGATCCCAGGACCCTGGGATCATGACCTGAGCCAAAGGCAGATGCTTAACTGACTGAGCCACCCAGGCACCCACATGAGCTGCATATGTAATTTAAAAAATTTTAGTAGGAACTTTCGTTTAAAAAAGTAAAAAGATGCAGGTGAAATTAATTTTCATAGTACATTTTGTTTGAGTCTTTGAAATGGAGTGTTTGTTTTACACTTGTACCACATTTCAATTGGAGCTAGCTACATTTCAAGTGCTCAGTAGCTGTATGTTGCTAGTTGCTATGGATTGGATGGCATAGGTCTAATGCTTGATTTATTCATGTATTAATTTAAGTCCTTAATCTTATTTTTAAAATTTTATTTATAAATGTCTCAAGAATTTTTTTTCATTAAAATATCTGTTACAATTGCAAATGTTATCTTATTTTCTGTTGGTCTTTCTGGAGTATGGAAATGTTAATGACTTTTTTTTTTTTCACACTGATCTTGAATCTAATGTATGAAACTCACTTATTAGTACCAGAAATTTGTAGATTCTGCTGAGTTTTTACATAACTGATCATCTTTACCTATAAATAATGACAATTTTTATTCTTCCTTTCTAATTGTTCTATTATTTGTTTTCCTTGTCTTATTGCATTGACAACACCTCAATTGCTATGTTGAATACCAAGCATCCTTGTCTTATTCCTAGTATTAAAAGGAATGCTTCTAAAGTTTCTCTTTAAGCATGAGATTTTGGCTAGATAAGTTTTATCCAGGGAGTATCTGTCTATTCTCAAATTTCTAAGAATTTAAAAAATCACAAATAGTTGTGTGCTTTATCAAAAACCATTTATATATCTACTGAATAGAACAGATAGAATTGTTTTGTTGTCTTTGGTGTGCTTTTTCTCCTTTAGTTCATTAATATGGTGAATTACACTGACTTTGTTATTCTGATGTTGCTTGCTTCCTGGGATAAACTCTATTTGATCATAATTTCTTATTTTTAAAAAACACATATTTAGATTAATTCAACTGATGTCTTACTCAAGGTTTTCATAGTTATGCTTAAAAATGAAACAAGTCTACAAATATTCTTTTGTGATGTCCTTTATCAGTTTTGGAATCAAGAATATGCTAGTTACTCATATGTGGAATTTAAGAAACAAAATGGGTGAACATTCGGGAGGGGGAAAAGAGAAAGAGAGGGAAACAAATCATGAGAGACTCTTAACTAGAGAGAACAAACTGAGGGTTGATGGAGGGAGGTGGGTGGGGAATGGGATAGACGAGTGATGGGTATTAAGGAAACCATTTGCTATGATGAGCACTGGGTGTTATATATAAATGATGAACCACTAAATTCTACTCCTGAACCAATATTGTACTGTATGTCAACTAACTAGAATTTAAATTAAAAAAAAAAAAGAATATGCTAGTCTCATAAAATCATTTTATTTATTTCAATTCTATTTTCTGGAAAATTCTGCATAATGTATAATAATAATGTCATCTTTAGAAGACATCATATTGCTTAGACTTGTTCTATTTTGTTTATAATCCAATCTGATCAGTGAGTTTAGCTCATTTACATTTATTTTAATTATTAGTATATTATGACTTATTTCAGCCATCTTATTTTGTGTTTACTTTTACTTATTATATAGATTTTCTCTCTTTTCCACTTTCCATTGCATGAATCAGATTTTATGCTGCTGGATTAAAAGTTGCATATTTCATTTTTATTCTTCTAGTTGTTTTCCCTAACTTTTTAAGAATCACATTTATGTTTATTTTTCATTATTAATTTCTTTTTCTTTGGCACTCACTCACTTCTTTCTGGTCTCCACATCCCCTCAACATCATCCCCACCCTGCCATACTGGTATCACCTAGAATTGGTTCTTGACTGTTATAAATAATTCTTCTCTCTCTATTTAAAATTTCTTTTTTAGAGAATGACAAATCTTATTAAGTTATTTGTAAGTCCTTACTTCCCATGCCTCATTGCTTCCTCCTGTTGAGAAATCTGATGTCAGTGTATTTTTTTAAGTATTTATTTATTCATTTTAGAGAGAGAGAGCAGGGGGAGGGGCAGAGGGAGAGCCTGAGGCAGACTCCCCACTGAGCACAGTGTCTGACAGACCAGGGCAAGATCCCAGAACCCTGAGATCATGACTGAGGGGAAATCAAGAGTGGCCACTTAACCGACTGAGCCACCCAGGCACTCATCAATGTAATTCTTACATTTGTCCATGATCTGCTTTTTCTTTCTGTAAACTTTCAGAATTTTCTCCAGTGTTTGGTGCTCTGAGACTTCTCTGCAATGTGCCTAACTTGATTATTTGTTTTGAGCCAATCTGCCTCATTTGGTACTCTATGAACTTTCAAAATCCAAGTTCTTTCTTTCTTTAATACTCTGAAGTTCTTAGTCACTATTTTCTCTTTTCCATATACCTTTTTCTCTGTTTCTGGAATTCTTATGTAATGCACTCTACTAAATGACAAGCACTTTTCCAAGTGATGAAGTTACAGTACTGACCAAAGCAAAGCCCTCATGGAGCCTGCATTATGTCAGTTGGGGGGGGAGGAGCAGAAGGAGACCGGGGAAGATGGAATGAGTAAAGAAGGGGCAGAGCAGCACAGAGAGGTAGCTAGGAGCCAGATCAGTTAGGTCCTGGGGCTATGATAAGAACTTGGGCCTTCACCCTGAGAGAGGGAAAGCTGTCAAGATTTTGAACAGAAAAGTGACAGGACCTGAATTTGTTTTTGAAAGACTCACCCTGGCTGCCCTGTGGATAATGAGGGGAGAAAAGGAAACAGAAAAATTAGTTAGGAAAATACTGCAATAACCCAAGTGAGAAACAATGGTGGCTTGGACTGTGTTGGGAATGGGGAGGTGGTAGAAGACAGTCAGATGCAGGATGTATTTTAACAGTAGAGCTCATGGGATCTGCCAACACACTGGATGTCAAATGTGAAAAGAAGGCAGGAATGATGCATGATTCATGGGCATAAGATGGCTGCCACATTCAGGACATTACATCCAATTCCAAAAATAGCCAATGGAAGAAGAGGTTATCTCTTGTATTTCTCTCTTAAGGGCTAGGAAACCTTCCCAGAAACCACCGAGCAGAATTCTCTTCATGTCTCCTGGCCAAAACGATGTCACATACATGTGGCTAAACTAATCACTGCTAAGGGGACTAATAAGATCTTGGATGAGTGGTTCTCAAAGTGTGATCCTGGAACCCCTTTAAATGAAATCAGAACTATTTTCATAGTAATACCACGACTCCATTGGCCTTGTTCCTGCTCATTCTCTCATGAGTGTAGAGTTTTCCAGAAACTATATCATTAGATGAGGATGCCATTGCTCTGACAGCTCAATGAATGTATACTTGTGTATGCTTGTGTTTTCTAGAATTTTCTAAGGAAAGGAAGCATAGGGCATAAATATATGCATTTTCTGAGATTAACTTAGTTTGTTCTCAGTACTTCCACTGTGTTCTTATTAGCTATCTTTAGTTCTACTTGCTATAATTTGTAACCTCATTATCATCCAACAAATGATCGTTCTGAAATCCCCAAGTATCCCTTGCACCTATACAGAAACACAAGAAGTACAACTTGTTGTCTTGTTTTGAAATAGTATTTGTTAAATGTTCAAAAATTTTTGTGAATTTAAAATTTTTCTCTACAGCTATTAGTTTAGAACAGTTACATTTTATTCTGAAATAAAAGATATTTTACTTATAATATATGTTTTCTTGCTTTCAAGAGTGGATCATTAGGGGCGCCTGGGTGGCTCAGTCGTTAAGCGTCTGCCTTCGGCTCAGGTCATGATCCCAGGGTCCTGGGATCGAGCCCCGCATCGGGCTCCCTGCTCGGCAGGAAGCCTGCTTCTCCCTCTCCCACTCCCCCTGCTTGTGTTCCCTCTCTCGCTGTGTCTCTCTCTGTCAAATAAATAAATAAAATCTTTAAAAAAAAAAAGAGTGGATCATTAGCTTAAAAGGGGGGGTACTGAAAAGACTCTTTTTCTCAACCCACTATAGCACCACTGAAAGCTAGAGATCCTGACAAAGAGGAAAGTGATATGTCAGAGAGTTTGCAGACTCGTGGATAGGACAAACTAACTCCAAAGAAACTGGGAGAAACTGTAAATAAGAAGCAAAACTATGATGAAAACAATCTCCCCCTCAACTTGACAGAAATAAACTACTGTCCTTATTGCATCTTATACAACAGAACATTTCTGAATAGCATTATGGTGCCCAGGGCCAGGACTAGGGGAGGCAAATAAGGCACCCAGGGTGCAAATTCTCAGGAGGCGCTCACTCTTGGGGCCCTACAAGTGAACACCTCCTTAAATCCTGTGCCCTAGGCACTTGCTTGTCTCACCCTTGCCCCAGCCCCAGTGGACCATTTAAGTGGTAGTACCATTTGGGGCGCCTGGGTGGCTCAGTTGTTAAGCATCTGCCTTCGGCTCAGGTCATGATCCCAGAATCCTGGGATCGAGCCCCACTTCGGGCTCCCTGCTCAGCGGGAAGCCTGCTTCTCCCTCTCCCACTGCCCCTATTTGTATTCCCTCTCTCGCTGTGTCTCCCTCTGTCAGATAAATGAATAAAATCTTTAAAAAAAAAATAAGTTGTAGTACCATTATAAGACCAGAGTCAAAAGAAAAAAAGAATTTAACTATTTTAAATGTAGACATTATGAGCTCTTAAAAAGCTAAAAATTATTTGTTATAGCTCTTCAAACTAGAAATGAAAAAAAGCCACAAGAAGCATCTTACAGAGTAAGTCATCCAATTGCATTAACTGAAAGATTAATAAAGCTTTGTCCAGTTGACGTTGCTGAATCCACCCACTGAACGAAAAGTCAGTAAAAGAAATAACACTGCCCCTCCCAATGGTACAGCAACTTGCCAAGTGCAAGATTTACTGCAACATGAAGACTGACTTGATCGCTCATTGGCAGAGCTGTATTTCGCCTTACAAATGCATGAATGTATAGAAGTGGCTGGAGGGCTATTCTGCTCGTTAAGTTGTCCAGGATCAGCACTAACTAATCATTGAAGAAGATCTTTTATGTGAATGCTTGGCCACAAACACACGTGGTGCAGAAGTATTCAAAGTGTTGAAGAACTTTTTTGAACCTTATGGTTTACCCTGGAACAACTGTGTTGACATTTGCCTTGATGATACAAAACAGTGGTGGGTAAAACCACTGAGGTCTTAGCACCCAGACAGGAGCAAACTGCACTCACAGCCATCATGAGCTTTGCTGCCACACACTGCCAATTAAAAGGAAAAATTAAATCGCCAGTTTCACTTTACAATGTGCTTGATGAAGCAGTAAGAGTTATTAACTTGGTAAATCTTAATACTTATGCATGTCTTTTTTTTTTAGCATGACTTCTTAATACCCTATGCAATGAAATGAAAAGCACGCATAAAGCATAAAAGCCTAAAACATGTCTGATGCACCAAAGAACATGGTTATCTAGAGAAAAAGCGCTTGTACAGTTGTTTGAGTTGCAGACTAAACTAGCCACTTTTTTTTCTGAGAACATTTTTACGTGAAAGAACAATTGGGAAACGATAGTTATTCAAACCTGGGCGTTTGGCAAAAAGTTTCTCGAAAATGAACAAAGGGAGCCTGTCATTTCAAGGAAAACAATGGTCAGTGTTTGTGGTCAATAATTAAATCGAAGCTTTCAAACAAAAATTAGGAATCTGGGGAAACGTGAACTTGGCAGTTTCCCAATAAAGACTTTCTGGTGGTGATACTGATAAATGTGATTTTTTTTTTTTTTTTGATGTTGTAGAACAAAATGTGTCAACGTTTGGAAGATAAGCATACTCAGTGAGCTACATCTTCCCAATGATCATGGGTGGGTAGAAGATCCAACCAGAGAGCAAGATATACCAATAAATTTTATTGTAACAGGGTATGAAAATTTCATCGATCTCATTTCAGATATCACATTGTACCTAAACCTTATTTTTTTTTAAAGATTTTATTTATTTATTTGACAGAGAGAGACACAGTGAGAGAGGGAACACAAGCAGGGGGAGTGGGAGAGGGAGAAGCAGGCTTCCCGCTGAGCAGGGAGCCCGATGCGGGGCTAGATCCTAGGACCCTGGGATCATGACCAGAGCCGAAGGCAGACGCTTAATGACTGAGCCACCCAGGCGCCCCTACATTGTACCTAAACTTAAAAAAAAATTATCTCTTGTTGAGTTTTGGTGTAGTAACAAAGAAAAATATCCCCAATTATCTGAAAGAGCTATTAAAATACTCATTTAAAAAAAATTTTCCCCCTAGCTTCATTGAGATGGGATTTCCAAATAAAAATTATATAATTTAAGTTGTATAACATATTTTGATATAGGTATACACTGTGAAGTGATTACCACAATCAAGCTAATTAACATACCCATCAACTCATGTAGCTATTCTGTGTGTGTGGGTGTATGTGTGGTAAGAATGCTTGAGACCTACTCTCTTAACAGTTTTAGCTATATGGTACATAAATACTCTCTTATACAACTAGATATTCCCACAGAACATTTTTGTGTTAAAAAATACTCATTTCTCATAAAAAATACATTATTTGTACTAACATGAGCTGTGTCTACTGTTGTTATTTTTTAATAAATTAAAAAATTTTTAATTGTCAGATTTAATTTTTGATATGGTAATAGGGATCAATATGACACATAAACAAAAGCTCCTTAGGGGGGGCCTCAATTTTTAAACATCCTGAAATGAAAAGTTTGAGAATAGATGGCTTAAATCCAATCAGGATTCACCCTTTGGGATTCAGGGGAGGGGGTGCAGCCTCCCCCCAAATCCACGGCTGTCTCCATGGGAAAGGGGCCTGAAAACCTTCAAGGTTCTGCGAAGAAGGAGGAACGCATTTGGGTAAGTGACCAAGCAGTCTGCTCCCGTGGCTGCTAAGTGAATCCTGACCTGGACCAGGGGCTCCTGGGACAACTCTGGCCAGCAGCGGCTGCATAAGCCCAGTACGCGCTGTGGCAGACCGTTGGAGTGAGAGACAGGGAACCTTTCTCCTGAAGGACAAGGAGGCTTTGTGAGGCATGTGGATTCTGCTCTGCAGTGCACCATGACCTCTTCTGCGAATGGGCAACCCACTGGATGTTGAGACCCTTCTCTGTGAAGAGCAACTATTTTGGCTCTCCTCACGACACCCTGCCATCCCATTTTCCACCATATTTGCAAAGTGAAAAGCCACAGCCAACAATTTCGTCCTCCTGCCTAAACACACAACTGTATCACTCACCTATTCAAAACTCTGAAAAATCCAGCATGTGCAGCATAAAGCCCACATTTTTAACACACGCTTAAAGATGTCCACATTGTGGCCCCAGCCTGTCTTGCCAGACTTCTGGAATACGTTTGACTCGGTGGTTAAGAGCATGTACTCAGGAGCCAGGCTGTCAGTGTGCAAGACCCAGTCCTACCGACCACTTACCAACCGGGTGACCTGACAGTGGTATGCTAGTCAGTGTTTAACAACTAGCCCTCAGGGTGGACTTGACACCCTGATTTGTAGCATTTGTCAATTTCCATGGTATTAATACTTCCACTATGACCAACTTCAAGCTACCCATGTGACATCACTAAATCTAGACCTGGCAAGAGATGCTCATAATTTGCTCTCAAGCATGTCTAGCTATGGCATTGTTGTAAGGATCAAATTGTGTAGTATAATGATTCTAAAATGTTAGCATGCCTCAGAGTCACCTGGAGGGATCATTGAAACACACATTGCTGGGCCCCACTCCCAGAGTTTTTGATTCAGTGAGTCTGGACAAGGCTCTCGGATTTGCATTCCTAGTAACTTCCCAGTGATGACATTTGGGAAACCACTAGCATAGGGACTGTAACTCAGTGGGTCTCACAGAGATGCCTCACACATGTTAGCTCTCAGTTGTATGATACAGCCCCATGCATCCCACACCATGCATCCCTTGACCCCATGCAATACCCTCCTGTCTCTGTACCTTTGTTTCCCCCTTCTCCCTGCACCTAAATGTCCTTCTCTCCACACCATCCATCCTTCCCATTGAAATCTTAATTCATCTCAAACACCACCCCTAAACCCAAGCCCTCCTTGAATCTTCTACAGAAAAATAACTGTTCCTAGAGTATTCTCTCCCATTCTGCTCTTCAGTGTTTTCCTCCTATGGGAATGACTGCCTCAATGAGCCCAACTCACTCAATTGTAAGTCCCACTCAATTGTAAGTCCCTGGTGTGCAGAATATTGCCATATCTATCCCTGTCACCCCAGCCCCACAGCTTATATGTAGAAGGAACTCCATCAGGGACGATTACTTTCGAACTTGTTTCCCGTGCACAAGCCTCTCCCCAGCAAAGGAAGGTGCTCTGTTCAGGGATGTACGACCCATCCCCATGCTGCAGGCTTCTTCATGTTTGGCAGGTTTGTACCAAGGGTGCTCCCAGGTACCTTCTGCTGTTGAATTAATGATACATATGTAGAAAATATAGCAATCAAATAGAAATATTATTAAGTCTAGGGAAAACAAAAGGTTCTATAAGAATATATATGACTATACCACATGGCTCAGCTATGAAGCACATTTCCATATTCAGAGCAATGCTGTATACTGACTTGTCGAAAATTTTGATACAACTTTATTGGGAAGATGAAGGCAAGTATGCACAGACTAGAAGGTGGTGGTGAAAAAAAATGAAATCCTCATTTCCAACACAATAAGAAGTCAATAGATGATGCTTAAAATTTTAAAGCCAAGAAGTATGTGCATATTATTTATGTATATGAAGATGAATTCCAAATGAAAAGTATAAAAGACTTGAAGTGGTTGCCTCAGGGGAGCAAAAAAAAAAAAAAAATGGAGAGGGAGCAGGGTCTGATTTGGGCAAAAGAATAATAAGCCTCATAGAATAATTGCCTCTTTAAATTGCATTTGCTGACAAACACATGCACACATCTGCGAACAAAAACAAAAACTAAATGTATTTTTAAAAGAACAAGGAGGGGGCGCCTGGGTGGCTCAGTCGTTAAGCGTCTGCCTTCGGCTCAGGTCATGATCCCGGGGTCCCGGGATCGAGTCCCACATCGGGCTCCCTGCTCGGCGGGAAGCCTGCTTCTCCCTCTCCCACTCCCCCTGCTTGTGTTCCTGCTCTCGCTATCTCTCTCTCTCTGTCAAATAAATAAAATCTTTAAAAAAAAAAAAAAAAGAACAAGGAGGAACTAATTGCAAAGCTATAGTAATCAGAACAGTGTGGTGCTGTCATAAAGATAGACATATAGACCAATGGAATAGAATAAAGAGCCCAGACATAAACCCTTGAAGAGATGGTCAAATGATTTTCAACTAGGGTGTTAAGATCATTCAATGGAGAAAGGTTAGTCTCTTTAAAAAATGGTATTGGGAAAACTGGATATCCATGTGCAAAAGAATGAAGATGGACTCTATGCCATGTCAAAATACATCAGACACCTAAAACTATAAAACTTGTAGAAGAAAACATAGGGGGAAAAGTGTCATGACGCTGGGTTTGGCAAGGATTTCCTGGATATGATGCCAAAACCATGGGCGACAAAAGTGAAAATAGGCAAATTAGACTACATCAAAATTTAGAATTCGTGTGCATCCAAGGGCACAATAAACAGAGCAAAAGATGACCTAGGGAATAGGAGAAAATAGTTGTAAATCATATACTGATCAGAGGTTGATAATCCTCTGATCAACCCAGAATATAGGGGTGCCTGGCTGGCTCAGTTGGTTAAGCATCTGCCTTCAGCTCAGATCATGATGCCAGGGTCCTGGAATCGAGCTTCACATCAGGCTCCCTGCTCAGTGGGGAATCTGCTTCTCCCTCTGCCTCCCTCCACTTGTGCTCATGCTTTCTCTCTCTCTCTCAAATAAATAAATAAAATCTTTAAAAAAAATAATCCAGCATATATAAAGAACCCTTAAAATTCAACTACCAAAACCAAACAACCCAAGAGTAAAAAATGCGCAAAGAATTAAAGTAGACATTTCTTCAAAGAAGATATACAAATGGCAGACAAGAGTAAGAAAAGATGCTTAACATCACTGATCATTAGGAAAATGCAAATCAAAACCACAAGGAGATGTCACCTTACACCCATTAGGACAATTACCATAAACAAAACAAAACCCAGAAAACAACAAGTGCTGGTAAGGATGTGAAGAAATCGGGACACTGGTATACTCCTGTTGGGGTTATAAAATGGAGCAACTACTTTGGAAAATAGTACAGAGTTTCCTCGAAAAATTGAAAATAGAACCACTCTATGATCCAGCAATTCTACTTCTGGGTCTACATCTAAAAGAATTGAAAGCGAGATCTCAAAGAGATATATGCAACACCCATGTTCATAGCAGCATTATTCACAATAGTCAAGAGGTAGAAACAACCCAAATGTCCTTCAGGGGATGAGTGGATCAACAAAATGGGGTACGTACATACAATGGAATATTATTCAGCCTTAAAAAGGAAGGAAATCCCGTCATGTGCTACCACATGGCTGAAGCCTGAGGACATGATGATCAGTAAAAATAAGCCAGTCACAAAAAGACAAATACTGTAGTATTTCACTTCTGTGAGATATCTAGAGACTCAAACTCATGGAACAGAAAGCAGAATGGTGATTACCAGGGGATATGGGAGAGGGGGATAGGGAACAGTTGTCTAATGAAGTACAGAGTTTCAATTTTGCAACATGAAAAATTTCTGGAAACCGGTTGCATGACAATGTAAATATAATTAACACTACTGAACTGTGCTCTTAGAAAATTTCAACCATTTAAGGTCAATATTATTTTATACATTTTTTACCTCAATTATTTATTTATTTATTTATTTATTTATTTATTTTTTAAGATTTTATTTATTTATTTCAGAGAGAGACAGAGGGAGCACAAGCAGGGCAGAGGGAGAGGGAGAAGCAGACTCCCCACCAAGCAGGGAGTCTGGCATGTGGCCCATTCCCAGGACCCTGGGATCATGACCTGAGCAGAAGGCAAACACTTAACCGACTGAGCCACCCAAGCACCCCGCCATGTTTTTTTTTAAAGAAGGCAATGAACAGGCTCTCCTGAGCTGCTGTCAGCACCCCTGCCTGCCCCCACCAGTCATCCCCAACCCTAGAAATCATGGCAGCATGCTGATGGGCCAAAACACAGAGCCAAACAACTCCTGTGCCCTCCGCACCCTGTTCCCCCACCTGAGGGAGTATATTTTGCACCCAAAAGGTGATCTTAGAACCAAACACTGAAAGAGTATTGGTCTAGGCTGGAGTAGAAATTTAAAGATAGGTAGAATCTCTAAAATTTTTAACACAAATGCAACAGAGGGTGGCATGTTTCATCCAGGGAGGCAAATCTATCAAGGGTAACAGTGTGCTGCAGGGGTTTCTGGACCATTCTAGAGAACCAAAAACAGCCTCCCCTCTCCTCACCAGAATTGCAGAGGCTCTAGCCCAGGCCAGAAAGAAAATCATGCAAAACTGAGCTTGGTCAATGCCTCTGGGGCCTGAGTAGCCTGCCTATTCAGCTGGGTTTGCACACTGCGAGCAATAAGGCTTGATGTTCCCAGAAGCACTGATCAGGTGAAGGAGGGCAGGGTAGGAAGGCCAAATGGCTTCAGGTGTGGTGTGAAACTGTGCATGAGGGACAGTCCATTCTACTAGGAGAACAACCCAGACGGCAAACAAACAGGGCAGGGTGGAACGAGACCAAGTTAGGCGGACAGCTCAGCGGTCACTGAACTCCAACAGAGCTGCCTCTTCTCTGCACCTCCCGAAACCAAAACTTTCCACTAGGGACAGCATTTGGAGACAGCATGACGTGGCCGTCCCAAAACAAAGCCAGAAAGTCCCCGTAAGGAACGTGACCTGAGGTCTTAACCCCAAGAAGGAGCCTCATGTTTGGATGCTAACCAGCATGGAGGTGTGGCCAGGCCTCAGGGTGTCCTTGTAGGACAAAGAGAGGGCCCCCCAGATCCCCAAACTGTAGCATTCCCAGCGGCACCCAAGACCACCAGATTCACCCACTCATCCCACAAGGTTCTGTTGCCCTCCATCTGCATCCCACACATGGGGCTGCACTGGCCTGAGCTCATTTCTGCCTTTACCAAACCTTGTTCACTCAGAGCCTAGTAGAAGGGTCAGTTGTGATATGTCTAATGAACACATGAATGAAAAAGACAAGATGTACCCACTGTTCTTAGCCAAAGAATCAACAGCTCTTAGCTCTTAGTCAAGCTTTTTTCTGGGGGCCTTACTCCATACCTGCTAAATCAGGCCCTTTAAAGGTGGAGCTCTGGCATTCATATTCCTAATTAGGAACCACTGCCCTACAAGAGAAGGGTCTCCTACTGTAGTGGGCATAAGAATCATCAGAGGTGCTCAGTAAAAATGCAGATTTGAGCCACAAACCATCTGGAAAAGGAAATCTAAAAAGTAATATCACCCAGTAGCATTTAAAAACATGATTCAACCACGGATGAATGGATAAACAACCTACATGTTGATTTCCAACATAGATGCCAAGGTAATTCAGTGGGAAAACTAATCTTTTCAACAAATGGGGCTAGAAATCTGAATATCTGTAAGAAAAAAATAACCTTGACTCTTATCTCATACCACACACACACACACACACACACACACACACAAATAGCTCAAGATGTATCCCAGACCTAAAATAAAACATTAAGACTACAGAACTTCTAGAAGAAAAGATGAGAAGCATTTTTGTGACCTTGATAGTCAAAGATTTGTTAGGTGGGACACAAAAGGCAGTAAATATAAAGAGGGAACAATTAGAAAACTGGACTTTCTCAAAATTAAAGACTTCTGCTCTTTGAAATTCACTGTTAAAGAAATGAAAGGAAAAGCCACAGACTGGGAGAAAAATATTTGCAATACTTACATTAAACAAAGGACTCGTATCCAGAATATATAAAGAATTCTGTAAGCTCAGAAAGACGCTGAATACCCCCTACACACACGGTGGGCAAAAGATTTGAACAGACTTTTTTCAAAAAGAAGATACACAGATGGCCAATAAACACACCAAAAAATGCTCAGTGTGGTAGTCATTAATGCAAATTAAAGCCACAGTGAGGTACCTCTATATATTCACTTAAATAACTCATGTTTAGAAGACTGACAATGCACACATTCTAAAATCAGAATGACAGATGGGGAGCCTGGGTGGTGCAGTCAGTTGGGCGTCCGACTCTTGGTTTCGGCTCAGGTCATGATCTCAGCGTCATGAAACTGGGTCCAATGGCGGGCTCTGTGGGGCTCTGTGCTCAGCACAGAGTCTTCTTGAGACTCTCTCTGCCCCTCCCTGCACCACCCCCGCCCCAGCGCTCTCTCTCTCTCAAATAAATAAATAAAATCTTTAAAATAAAATAAAATAAAAATAAAATAAAATAAAATAAAAATAAAATCGGAATGACAGAGATCAGCAAACCCACGTGCAAATCTGAGAAACAGTCCACATTTTTAAATGACAAGACAGGCTTGGTAGGAATTATGAAAGAACATTCGAAGGCTCAGTTTGGTTTTTAACACTTAAAAGTCAAGAAAATTAAGATGGAAGATTTCAGTAAGTCTACAACTTTACATTTGACTAAATACACTGCACGCTATCATGTAGTTCGTATTTAGAAATTTCTAGAAATCAAACTACTCGTATCTTCTGATCTTTCACTAATATTACAGTATCATCTTTGTGCATCAATTATCATGAACTTTTTAACTTTTCCTTTGGGGAAAAAAGAACATTTTTAAAAGAACATTTCTTTTTTTTTTTTTTAAGATTTTTAAAATTTTTTTATTTGACAGAGACACAGCGAGAGAGGGAACACAAGCAGGGGGAGTGGGAGAAGGAGAAGCAGGCTTCCTGCTGAGCAGGGAGCCCGATGCTGGGCTCGATCCCAGGACCCTGGGATCATGACCTGAGCCGAAGGCAGACGCTTAACCATCTGAGCCACCCAGGCGCCCCAGGAACATTTCTTTATATGTAAATGTCTTTTCAATTAAAGTGTGTGTGTACATATATATATGTTCAACACAGACTTGAACTACGTGAGTCCACTTATACACAGACTTTTTTCAATAAATACAGTCCAGTACTGTAAATCTATTTTCTCTTTCTTATAATTTTCTTAATAATGTTTTCTTTCTCTAGCTTACTCTATTGTAAGAATATAGTATGTAATACTTATCCAAAATAAGTGTTAATCCACTGTTTATGTTATGGATAAGGCTTTCAGTCAACAGTGAGCTATTAGTAAAGTTTCTGGGGAGTCAAAAATTATATGCAGATTTTCAACGACATGGAGGGGGCAGTGGTCTGTGCCCCAACCCCAGCATTGTTCAAGGGTCCACTGTCTATATAAATCTATTATATATCATATATTCCAATTAAAGTGGAATTATATATTTCTATTTTTTATATATATATACATTATATATATATTACATAATAAAGAAAAGACTGACAAAATCAAATGTTGGTGAGGATGTGAAGTAACTGGAACTTGCATACACTGCTCTTGGGAAATCAAAATAGGACAACCACTTTGAAAAAGTATTTGAGAATTTCTTATCAAATTGAACATACACGTATTGTATAATTCAACAATTCCACTCCTTGATATTTATCCAAGAGAAATAAAATGTATTGTATACACGTACACAGTTGCTCATAACAGCTTTACTCATGATAGCCTGAATCTAGGAAAAATTAAATTCTCATCCGTGGGTGCAATGGAGAAACAAATGTCATCTATCCCTACAATGAACTATGCCTCAGTAATATAAAAACATGAACTATGGATACAAGCAACATGAAGGAAGATTAAAAGTAGGCTGAGCAAAAGAAATCAGGCGAAGACAATTACATACCACAGCAATCATTTCCTAGGACTGCTGTAACAAATGATCACAACCTTGGTTAAAACAACAGAAATTTATTCTCTCAGAGTTCTGGACACGAGAAGTCCAAAATCAAGGTGTCCTCAGCAGGGCTGCCCTCTGTAGGCTCTGGGGGAGAATCCATTTCTTGCCTCTTCCAGCTTCTGGTAGCTGCTAGTATTCCTTGGCTTATGGCCACCTCACTCCAATCTCTGAGTCCATTTTACATCCCCTTTTCCCTCTGTATATTGGTGTTGGGTCTCCCTCTATTTCTCTCTTATAATGACACTCGTGATGGCATTTAGGGCCCACTTAGATAATCCAGAATTATCTCCTCATCTCAAAATCCTCAATGCAATCCCATCTGCAAAGGCACTTTTCCCAAATAAGGTAACATTTACAGGTTACAGGGAGTAAGACATCATATCTTTGGGGCCACCATTCAACCCACCACATGGAATGATTCCATTTTTTTGGAATTCTAGAAGTAATAAAAATAATCTATAGTAACAAAAGAAGTGGTTGTCTGGAGCCAAGGGGAGTGATGAACTGACTGCAGAGGGGCTGGAGGAATGTTCTAGTGTGAAGGAAATATTATATACCATGACTGAGATGGTGGTGACATGGCTGTGTAAATTTATCAAGACTCATCACACTTGACCCTTCAATGGTTACATTTCATTACACATAAATTTGCCTCAGCAAAATTAATTTTAAAAGAAAGCAGAAAAGTGTAGACTTGGGGGACCAATCTTGGCCAGTCAGATTTGGCAAGTCTGGGGTGTGTTTGAAACAGACAGCCCAGGTGCCTGGAAAGCAGGTGGCCCGGAACCCCAGTGGAGAAACAGCACTCTGGAAGTCCGGGAAAGAAACTCCTCCCTCATCCTGCTGCCTTCCCTTTGGCTACTCAGATACCTGATAGCCAGGTGCTGAGCTGGGGGCACCCTGGAGTGAAGTCCTGTCCACAGTGAGATCAAGGTGTTGGGAAAGACACCCATAACTAACTCCAGCACAGGGAGGTATGACAAAAATCGATAGCTATAGAATCATAGAAGAAGACGAATTTTGATCCCAGATTAAGATAAAACACAAGGTAGCCTCTGAGCTGGGCCCTGACAATGGGGCAGGATTTTGACATGTAGAAACATTAATGCCAGTGTCTTCCTGCTCATGTGCCCTGCGTGCACTCTGGGTCCTCTGTGCCACCCTCCCCATGCATGTGAAGCTTGTTCACGATGGCATCTCCGGATATTCTGTTCTGCCTCTGTCTTTTGCCCAAGCTGGGTCATGTGCCAGTCATGCCAATCCCTTCTATGGATTCTTCATCAACAAATACCCAGCAACAAAACGTGGCCTGCAAGAAGCATACTAGGGAGGCCCCCCTGTAGAGAACCAACCTGCTTGTCCCTTCTCTTGACTGTTCTACCCCCAGGTTCCAGGTTCAGGCCTTCAGGTTCCAAGGGCTCTACCTCTTTGACCTGACTCCTTGGCCCCTTCCTGCATCTGCTCTAACTCTGGTTTCTCACGAAGCCTTTATTTGATTTCCAGGTGGTCCCTGCCCTGCAGAACAGAGGGGCTCCATGGACGGTGAGCTCTTCTCCTATGACCTGGCTTCTGATCCCTACCTCCATCTCCCATCCCTGACTCTTCCTAGGCCTCCATCCCTCAGCTCCTAGACTCTAAGGAATGGACTTGGACCAAGGCCTCAGGGTCTCTCTGGACCCAAAATGAAGCAATTTGAAGCGTGACTCAGACCCTAGTCCCAGCACAATCCCTAGATTTGATCCTGTGTGCTTCCCTAAAGAAAACAGCTTGGAATCTCCCAGCCTGTATTGCCCCCATCTCCCAATAAGCTGGGAAGCTTCTCCCCTATTCCTCTCTGCTTTGCTAAGTGAGGAAGGGCAGGCTTCCCTGAGCCAGTCCAAGCCACACGTGGAAAATCTGAACCCTGTGGGCTCCAGGTATGCCTCCCTGCATCCTTTCTCTCACCACATGAGATGCTCCATTCTCTGCTTGTACCATCTTTATGGAGTGAGCAGGGGACCCAAGATGGGAAATGTGTAGCCTGTAGGGCCACGGTCAGCTCCAGTGATGCCTCCACGAGCTCTGTGGCCTTTAAGAGCAGGTCCCAGGAGACAAGGAGTGAAGTCATGGGGCCTTCTGAGGAGCTCACAAGAAGAGGCCTCACCCTGGCAAGCACCATGAACCCACCACCTTGGATCAGAGACTTGGACCCAGAACATGTCTTAAGTGGGAGCTTTGAGTCCTGAATGCCCTGGTGACGAAGAGCTATAGGGAGGAGGCTGCCTTCCTCTCTTTCCAGAAGAGTAGACCTTGGGCAAACTGAACACCAAATGGGGCTCCAACAAATGTCCAAGACCTCCATCAAGGTTTGACGGGTTGTTCTGGCAATGGGTACCCAGTCATTGGGCCATCAGGATCCCCAGTGCATCATTACCATCCCCACCTACTCTGGGAAACATCCTGATTCCTAAGGAAGGGATCTTAGTGTCTAAAATAGCCAGGTGGAACCCAAACCTTACTCTATCACTGAGAGACTGACTAGAGATAGTAATATTGACTGTTCACAATATTCCAGCTTTTCATCCTCCTGGCACATAGGATTATACTTCCCCTCCCACTTTAGTTGAATGGGGTCACAGGGCTAGTTCTAGCCAGTGACTTGTAACCAGAAGTGACATGTGTCAACTCTGGGTTGGAGCACTCAGCTGCTAATACGTGATGCTCCAGAGCTCTCTCTCCCCTCTGCCGTGGCAAGCAGCTCCAGACGGTGGCTGCTCCACCTGCCTGCCGTGGAGTGATGACAGTGATGACCTGGTGCAAAGCTCCCAACCTACCCCTGGTGGATATGAGCATGGGTGAGAATTGCAACTTTGTTATTTCAAGTCACTGAAATTTGGGGAGGTGTTGTTACTGCAGCGGAACCCTGCCTATGCTGACTGCCCACGATCAATATCACCTACTCCCAGTGACCCACACAGCCTTGATTCCTAAAAACCCACTTTGAACTTTGGGTCCAAGCCACCAGCTCAGTCCTAACAGAACACAAGGGTAAGGATGCCAGAGTCTTGTCCAGCCTGAAGATTCTGAGGCAATGATCTTTTTCTCCGAGACCGAGATGTTAGTGCTTCAGGATCTGGTGGATTCCAGTGCAGGGTTAGGGTGGGGTTGGGTGGCTGCAAGTGGCAAAGCTCAGGGCCTCAACCAAATGCCAGGAGTTGAACTGTGGCATGTGAACTGATGTCTGGTATCAGACTCCGGAGCTCCAACACTTGACTAAACAAGCAGACTTTTCCTATTCCCTTACTTCTTTTCAGCCAAAGAGAACTCCCTTGGCTTGGCCTGTCACCCCTTTCTCTCTCATCATTTAAACAGCTCCAACCCCACCATCCCCGGGAAGGCCTCCTGACTGAGAGAAGCTGCCTGGTCAGTACTGAGGCCTCACCCTACCCACCCCTGATTCTTATTCCTGATTATGCACCTGACTGCATCTTTACTGTCTTATAAAGATCCAATTTTACCCTTTCAATCAAGTGGGTGGGGTGGGGAATAAATGAATGTTTATGAACCTCTGCAATGAGCTAGTTGTTCTTTACTCACTCCTTCATTCAAGCAGGATGGTGAGTGGTTAAAGGCACAGGCTCTGAAACTTCACTGTCTGGCATCGAGTCTGCTCTACCACTCACTAGCTGTGTGATTTAGGGCATGGTGCTTGACCTCTCTGGGCCTGTCTCTTCTCTTTCTCTTTTCCTTTTCTTTCTTTTCCTTTTCTTTTCTTTTCTTTTTTCTTTTCTTTTCTTTCGTTTCATTTTCTTTTTTCTTTTCTTTTTCTTTCTTTTGTAAAACAGGAATAATTCTGGCTACTAAATGAGTTGACAGAAAGTGCTTAGAACAATGCCCAACACAGAGTGCTCCATGCACGGGAGTGGCTATGACTCACTTATAGGGTATCTAAATGTGCCAGACACAGGAGATACAGAGAACAAAATAGAGCCATTCGTTCATTCAACAAATATTGACTGAGAAGCTGCAAGCACCACACACCGTGGTGGGAGCCGGGGATACGTGTCTCCGCCCTCACGAGGCTCACAGTCCGGTAAGAGAGGCTATGGCAGACACTGCACAAGTAAACAGATCAAAATATACACCAGCGAACTGTGGTCTGGGCTAATAAGGGAGGGCCCGAGGGAGGCAGAGAAGCTGGGGTGGTCAACAAAGGCCTCCCTGATATTGAAAGCACAATCCAGAGAGGAGATGGGGCCAGGACGTAAGGGAGCCCATGGGAGTGAGGAGGTGAGGTGGGAGAGGCAGGGCCAGGTCATTCAAGCTTTCCTGGCCATGGCGCCCTGAGTACGACCAGAAGCCACTGGATGGTTGTGGGCAGAGAAGTAGCAGGATCCCAACCTTCCTCTTTATCTGGGGGATACTGCAGTTCCTCTTGTACTGAGGAGGGGATTGAGGCCAGTGGGCACGTCGCTGGTAAATGACGCACCTAGAACTAGAGCAGGTCCCCTAAGCCCCAGCTCAGGGAACTGGCCAATTCACCCTGCGCTCCTCACTCACCCCCATCGCATACAGCAGGGGCCAACCACACAAGTAACACCTTGTTACCTCCAAAAGCCCTTCGCTTGTTCATGAGGTCATGGTGCCTGTCTTGATTTAAACTCCCACCACACCCGGGGCTCCGCCATGTGCAATTGGGTGTCTCGTGATGGTTTTCATGCCAATGGCTTCTGGAAATGAACTGCCTCCCCGCACTTCTTTCCCACCACTTTTTCCATCCCCCACGACCGCGCCAATAACCACAAGTAAACGTGTTTCTCCCTGGGACATACAGTGAAACACACAACCACAGAGATGTGTCTCGGGCCCAGAATGGAAGGGGCCAAGATGCCAGGGATGACAAATCCCCCGAGAATCCAGCTTGAAGCTCCCCCGAGAGACACCCCTCCCCAAAATAGGCAGAGAGGGTCAGGAACACCCATGCAAACAGTTGATCCACAAAACCCCCACTGTGCCCACGACTTTCCCCACCTCGGCCCTTTCTATTTTTATCAGGAGAGTGAGAGGGGGTTGCCAGGCAGGGCCATGCTGCTGTTTATGTCTGAAATTTGAAAAGATGCACAGTGTACTTGGGAGAAGGTGTTTGCAGTTAAAGGAATTTCGGAGGAGAATTTCAAACCCAGCAGGGTGAATAGGTGCCTTGTGTTCTGGCTTTTGACTCTGGAAAAGCCACGTTTCCAACCAAGGCATGCAGAGGGGCCAGGGGTGGGGAGAGAGACTCACGGGTGTGAGATTTGCGCAGGCAGCGGGACCCAGCTCACCTGGGCACAGGGAACAACTGATTTTCAAGCTGGGGGGGCTTGGGGGAAACCCTTCTGCCCCCTCCAGTGCAATTGCTGTTTATTTGCCCCCCTAACTAATTCATAGCCTTTCCTGGCCCTCCTACCCTTCCCTGGTTGACCCACTCAGGATCTGTCCTCAATCTCCTCTTGATCACAGTGAGTTGTACTCAGTATTGATTTTCTCACATATTCATATTTGTTTGTCAAGGCTCTAAATCGCTCTAATTTGTCAATTTCCTGTTTCCTGATTAAATTGTAAGTGTCTCTTTGGTAGCTGCATGGCTGCTATTTTTTTTTTTTTTTTTTTTTTGACACACACACAACTTAGGACCTGATTGAATGCTTTACTCTGGGGGCACGACAGTGGGACTCAGTGGTCCTAATCCATCAACTGTGGGAAATGGGAGGCCAGCAATAACAAGCTGAATGAAGTTCACCCTCTCTTCTCTTCTTCATCCTTCAAAGATTAAACTGGCTCTGACACAGCTCTGTAGAGAACTTCCAGCCCAAACTAGACAGAGCCCTTATAAAGCCAGGGATCCTCAGAAAGGCTGGGGTGACTTTTGGGGGACTGGACTTCTGACTTGATCTGAAACTAAAGGTGAGCCCAGTGCATAAGACTCGGCCAGTGTACATAAGAGGATCAGAACTATCTCTCTTTTTTTTTTTTTTTTTGGTGCCTAGGAATAAGTGCCAAAAAGCACTAGCCTCATTTATGACCCAGCTGCAAAAAAAATGCAACAGTTTTGAAAATTCATTAGCCATAAGTCCTAATAGGCACAAGATGAAACTATCATCCAGCTAGACTCTAGCTTTGTCTACAGTTCATGAAAATTCATCGCTTGACACTTGTCTATATTTCTGTTGCTCTAGAACCCCCTTATATACATCACTTTCCCTTGAGTGTGTCCAGGCCTCTGGCATTCCCTCTGTACATGTCTGGGGCTGGAGCTGTTCCTCTCAGTATCCTCGAATTTCTATCCAACAATCTCTCGTCCTCCATCTTTTCTGTGCTTCTCTCTCCCTTAATTGGTTACAGTATGCAATTAAAGTCTATTTTAGTATTTATTGGGTAGAATTCAATGTTCCCTGATTTTCCATGTGTGGACTCTCCCCAGGCTGAGCATTTTCCCAAGTCCCAGGCTCACATTTCTCTCAGCCTGCTGGCCACCTCCCCCGAATGTCCCTCCAACTCTGTCTGAACACACAACTGTCTACCACGACACTTGCTGTCTTTCTCCCCAAGCCAGCTACTCTCCCTGACCTCCCCCATTGCTGTCACAGGGACTCCCTGCCTCCCGGCAGACGGGTTCAAAAGTCGGAGGCTCTTCTTGCTTCTTGCTTCTCTCTCTCCCCCAAGATCCAGTGTCTTTGATATTTCCTTTCAAACGTCCCTCCCTGTGCATTCTCACTGCCCTCACCGTAGCATGTTCCCACCACTCATAGATGCGTTTTGCGGATCCTTCAACGTTTTGACACACACCATATTTAAATGTTTAAGTTAGTCATCATCTAATCTTATATAAAAATCCAGAAATTTGGCTTCTCAAGGAAAACAACAATAATAAATACCACCACTGTCACCACTATCAATACTAATAACAATACTAATATTAATACTATGTGATCCAGCAAAAATGAGCTGAATTCCTGAATGGTGACATTAAGCTGGAGCAGGGTAGTGGCTGTCCCCTTGGATGGGACATACACTCTCCAGGCTGCCTCGAGCTTGAGCCAAAGAAGCCAGACAAAATGGAGTATTCACAGTATAATAACATTTCTATCAAGTTTAAGAGTAGACAAAACTGGTAAGGTTTTTGTCAGTAAGGTCAGAATAGTGGTCTCCCTGGGTGGGATGTACCATCTAGAAGGGGCACCAGGGAACCTCCTAGGGAGCTGGAAATTTCTACGTCTTGATTGCATTGTGATTACAATGGTGTTTGTATATGCTAAAAATTCCTCGAGGTGTACACTTAAGATGCACTTTATTCTATGTAAATTAAATATCAAAAGAAAGAAAGGGAGGGAGGAAAAAAATGTAGGTACAATGCCTACCTTAGTACCTGGCACATAGTAGGTGCTCAATAAATGGCCACTATTAAAAGTTTTTTGTTTTAAGTACGAGGGCTCCGAAGCCAGGTGGCCTGGGCAGCTTACCAAGCCTCTCTGCCCTCAGTTTCTTCATCAGTGAGATGGGGTTTATGAGACTTCGCAGGGTCATTGTGAGGTTTAATGAAGCACCCAGCACAGGACCTGGCACATAGTAAGAGCTCAATACATGTTGCTCTAAAATAAAAAGAAGTGCTACCATGTGTACGGAGACATTATGCTAAGTGAATAAGCCAGTCACTACAGCACATAAATACTATATGATCCCACTTACATGAAGTACCCAGAGTAGTTACATTCATAGAGACAGAAAGTCAAATGGTGGTTGCCAGAGGCTCGGGGGACAGGGGGAGTTAGTGTTTCATGGGTATGGAGTTTCAGTTTGGGGAGATGAGAAAGCTCTGGAGAGGGTGGTGATGGTTGTAAAACATTGTGAATGTGCTTAATGCCACTGAACTTTATGCTTCAAATGGTTAAAGTGATCAACTTTGTGTTATGCATGTTTTACCACAATAACAAAGAAGGAGAAAGAGAGGAAGGGAGGGAGGAAGGGAGGGAGGGAGGGAGGGAGGGAAACGGAAATGGAAAGGGAAAGAGAAAGGGAAGAAGGAAGGAAGGAAGGGAGGGAGGGAAAGGGAAGAAGGAAGGAAGGAAGGAAGGAAGGAAGGAAGGGAGGAAGGGAGGGAGGGAGGGAGGGAGGAAGACGAGGCTGTGCTAGCCCATGAAGGAACTGACATTTCATTTTTTTGAACTTAAGATTTTGAGACTACACAGAGCACCCTCCAGCATTTTGATAACTCTTGTTTTTTAATGACCATTTCAAGATTGAATGTCAACAAATAAATGTCTTAAGAATAAAAGATTACCTAGTTAAATACTTCTTTTTTCCCCCCTTACATATTCTGTGTGTTCTCCCTTAAAGGAATACACATTAAGAAACCAAACAGATCAATAGCAACAGCTAAAATGTCAAGATAACTGTTCCCCAGGGCTTTAGTATCAAATAAGGGCCAAGTGTTGTGGGGGGAAAGCCATGCCCGTGTTTTACCAGATGATCTTCGAGCTACGGAGATGCTCTCTGTACCTTTCACATTTTATCTTTAGTGAGTGGGGGCTACCATATTTGCACATTTAGAAAGTATGTATTTTGTATCTCTGCTAGAATGTGTGAAACACCTGGGACAAAAAATTTTCAGACTGATCCAATGCTTATCAATGAAAGAAAATATGATTATCAAGCACAATGTGACAAGGGCTGGGCAGTCAGTCCCCCAAACACCCCAATGGCAGGAGTAAGGAAAGAGCAGAAAAGAGCCAGCTCAGGTGGGTTCGGGGTATAGGAAGCAGCCCCTTAGGATTCAGGGTTGGGGACAGATTCAGGGTGGGGACAGAGAAGGTGAGCAAGCTCCCAGGAGCTTCAGGGGCTGAAGCTGCCAGGGGAAGGATCCTTCTACCTCTCCTCTTACCCCAGACCTGCTTGGCAAAT
>NW_022589768.1:6590098-6685057 GCF_004348235.1 Phoca vitulina | reverse complement strand
TGGTGGTGATGATGATGGTGGTGGTGATGATGGTGGTGGTGATGATGATGGTGGTGGTGATGATGGTGGTGGTAATGATGCTATACACCACCATGGTAACACCCCCCTCAGTGTCATTCCCTGCCTCTTCTCAATGATAAAAACACTAGTGAGTCATGAGTAAAATGCTTGCCATAATTTCCTCTGTTATAAACAGCGGGGTTTTTACTGAAAATAGAATCTGCTATAAATTCAGGGAGGAAAAATCAAACTGAATCTTCAAGAAATGAGTTTCCTTAAACGTGCTCTTCAATTTCTATGTCTTAAGTGACACAGCACTTTCCAGTTACTGTACGTCATTATTCCACACGGACCTGTGGGGAATTGTAAGTGTTTCATTAACTTACCCAATGTTCTTTATTATTAGAACATTTCCCTCTGAGTTTGTCACTTGCACGGTGTTAAAGCCATAAAACAGCACTTTTCAAATGTTCCACTAATTCTCAGAAGACCACTCTCCTGCCCCGTTCAGCAATAGGAACACTTTTCCATATCATACTTCTATGGCCTTTTGCTTCCAGAAAGGATTGTAACCTCTTTACACACATTACATGTAGTATTTATCATTGCCACACTCCGAAGAGGTGAGTATTTTACCTTCTTTTACAAACCCAGGAAGCAGCACAAACCTGACTCGGGGACATCAAATTGTAGTAGAGAGGAAAGGGAGGAAAATTCACCATCTTGAGCCAGAACATTGGCTAGGCATTGACTGACATCCCTTATTCTAATTCTATGGTTCCATACAATTCCATTTCACAGATGAGAAAACCAAGACCCAGAGAGGTTAAGAAACTTGCCCACATTCTCTGAGCCAGAACTGGGGTTCACCTCCAATGCTCCTGAACACACAGGGGACACCCATCCTCCACTCTGTTTTGTTGCTTGAGAGAGACAGGAAGCCCTTTCGAAATGGCCAGCATGAAAATGGTCTGATGGTTTTAATTGTCCACAAATTTCAATATCAACCAAAAATGTGACATAGCCCAGCAACACAACAATCTTTGGCTGTACCAGGAGGAGCAGGATGCTAATGGGTGTCCTGCAGAAATTGGGACAGATGTGTTGTCCCAGAGAGCAGGCCAGGCTGCTTGCTTGTACAGGGGTATCCGAACGATGGCTCAGAGGAACTCTGCAAACACCTTGCACTGGGACTTAGCAAGGTACATACATGGTGCCCCCATGTGAGGGACAGAAACAAGCACTTGTGGTGCCACAGTTAGGTGGACTGGGAGATTGGCCATCCTCTAAGAGCCAGTTTAATGGCATGTGGAAGCCAACCTCCAAGATGCTTCCCAGCAATCCCCATCCCCTGGTACTCACACCTTTATATGTCCCCTCCCACACTAATCCAGGGAGGGTCCCATGTGACCAAGAGAACATGGCGGACATGACAGTGCGTGACTTCCAAAGCGAGGACATCAGAGCACTGCAGCTCCCACTCAGCCCCCTGTATCACTTGCTGTGGCAGAAGCCAGGTTCCATGCCATGAGGCGGATCCACTGGCAGGCAGGATGGACAGGAACTGAGGCCATTGGCCAGCAGCCAACACCAACATACCGGCCACCATAGACCTGGATCCTCACGCCCCAGTCAAGCCTTCAGGTGACACCTGACTGCAACCCCATGAGCTAACCCAAGGCAGAATGCCTGGCCATGCTTCTCCCAAATTTCTGACCCACAGAAACCTGAACGATTTTAAACAACTCACTGCTTTAAGCCACTAAGGTTTGGGGTGACACATTACACAGCCATTATAATTGCAATATGGAGCCATGGCATCCTGCCCTGCTCTAGAACTCAACCCCAGGATAAGTGAAGACACAAAAGGGGGACACTAGTCAGCTTTGCCGAAAGTCCACTGCTAAGAACAATAGCAAACACATAGAATGATAGAAACAGGATCCAAGATGGTTAGGGGTCATGAGCTTCATGTATTAGGGAAATTTTTAAGAGAGGAAAAAGTAAAGTCCCACACTTGGATCAGAACAACCCATTGTACCAGGACAAACCAGGGAAGGCACTGGGCCCTTGCAGTACTTGTGGAAAGGAGATCTGAGTTGGCTACAGGCTCAAAATGAGCCGTGATGAGGCTGCCAGAAAAGCACATAAATGAAGGCTGCATTAACAGAAGCATAGTACCCCATCAAAGGAGGTGAGCTCCCCCCTGGGCTGAGCACCCTAACAGGACTGTGTTTAGGTCCGAATCACTCTCTACATGGGGCAAGGGCAGTCCAGATGTGCTGGGGGAAGATTGGTGGGAGTGGGTAGCACCCATTGATGGAGAGAGATGAGGAAGGACAGAGTGAAGTGGGGATGCTGGGTCCTAAAGGAGAAGAGGGGGAGGGTGAGAGCAGTGCAATCACTGATCTTAAATGCAAAAAGATCTTCCATGTGGAAGGAGGTCTGGGAGATAAGGCCAGGAGGTGGAAATGGGCCTGTTTTGTTCACTGCTGAATCCATAGTGATGGGAATCAGGAGGTGCTTCTGTGAGAACTGCCTAAGTATAAGAACCACGTGAAAATGGGATGCGGACTCAGAAGGGAGTCAAATCCACGGGCATGTTCACACAGAGTCTATGTCCCAGTCAGTGAGGATATGGTCCTCAACGTTCTCTAAGGGCCCTTCCCAGCTCTGAGATTCTCTTATTCTGTGGTTTTGTGATTGGATGAGTAGAACCTGCTGAATGATGACAACACAGTGGTTCTTAAACTTCAGAAGGCATATAAAACACCTGGGGGATCTTATTAAAATGCAGCTTCTGAGTCAGAAGGTCTGGAGTAGGCCTGAGATTTTGCATTTTGAACGAGCGCCCAGCTGACGCTGCTAATCTGTAGACCACGCTTGGAGCAGCGAGAAGTTAAAGGTCGCCCATGACAGCAGATAGGGTCAGGCAGCCTGGAAAAGGCATTAAGTATTTGAGCAGAGGAGGGATGACCAGCTTCAGAAATACTACACAAGGAAGAGCACTGAACAGGGGAGCGTCCATATGCCACCAAGGGCTTTCTGACACTAATGTCCTTTGATTTTCTAAACGTGGTCTTTACATTGTCCACTTTCCAATCATCCTGGGTTTTCTGTAGCCTGAAGGGGCAGCTGTGTGGAGTCATGCTAACCTGTACTCATTCACTTCCTGGGTGGCCTGTGAGTCTCAGTTTCTTAGTGTGTAAAATGGAAACAATGTCCACCTGTAAGGCTCCCATATCAAACAGGGTCTGGCACGTAATAGGTGCCCATTATATGTTTCTTAGCCTCATTACAAAACTAGATGATCAATAAGCATTCGTTTCCTTCACTACAAAGATTAATTACCTAATTAATATTTGTCCTTGAATTGAATTGTCCTTCACTAACCCCACATGTCCTAGGATGGAAGTCAGATATGACCCCGTTTTACAGACGAGGGTGTGGTGTGTTCTCACCTAGAGCATCAGGCAAATACTGGCATGAGAACCCATGACTCCTCTTATTGGAATTTTAAGGATTTTTTTTTTTTTTTCTAGAAGAGAAATTTCCCCTGGTCCAGGCATTGGTCAGTAACTAATAAGATTTCATCCCACTTCTTTGTCTGAGAGACAAGATGCTGTTTCCCCCTGAGGGGCTCTGGTCACCACCATGTCAGTGCTGTCCAAAATGCTCCGAAACTTGGAGACCTGACCGGGAGAAACCAACAGATTCAGGTAGAACAGCGGTGAAGCCAAGAACTGCCCACCAGTGGAACACGGTAGCCGCAGCTCCTGGGCACCAGTGGGTGGAGTGGGGACCACGCCCTCCCCAGGCTTTACCGCCCGGTGCAGAGAACGGACAAGAGAATGTGCCCGGCCAGGGCCAGTCCTGCCCCCTAGGAGATGGCCAGCAAAAAACCCACACAATTCCAGAGTCATCACCCCTGGGAAACGGAGCCACTTCCATACCTTTTAATCAAGAAAAAGCCTAGTCTATTATCTCTGTAATGGGCAGCCCACAAAGACCCCACTTCTTGCTCTTCTTCATTCAGTCCATGCCCAGGGAGGGAGTCAAGCGGCTTCTACCACACTGACCGAGGCCACTAAATCTTAGCGCCAAGCCCCACCAGCTTCCTTCATAAGGACCCTGAAAGCCACCAACCAGCCTGGCCCCCCCCCCAAAACAGCTGTGGCTAAACCAGCAGCTTGTGTAGCAGAGAGAGCATGACTTTGGGTTTGAATTCAGACCCCGCCTTGAGGAGGTTAACTCCACCACTCTGAGCCTCTGTTTTCACATCTTTGGGGGGTGGGGGAATCCTAATATTTACCTCATTGGGCCTTCAGGGAAATTAAGAGAGATATTAATGTATGTTAAGCAACCAGCTCACGAAGGTGTTCAAACGCTGTTGGTTCTTATTCTTTTGATTGGAAAAAAATTATTAAGGAGGGTGGTCTCGAGCTACAGAAGTACTGGAGAATTCCTGCTTCGTGTTGAGATGTCCTTGGTCTCTCCGGGACTTTGAAGACCCTCAGCCTTTCTCCCCGAGACTGGCTCCCAGTCCCCAGCATGCCTCCCCGCTGCCCCCTAACCTCCTTCTCTCCCCGTCCTCCCTGCCGTCCCAGGGCACCCCACCCCCAAAAACTTTCAGCCAGTTCCTCCTGGGGGTCCTTCCAAATCGCGGCCCGGGAGCAGGGGGCGCACCCTGCCCTCTCGCTTCCCGCCGGGCGTCGGCTGCACAGCCCGCGCCGGGCGCCGGGGAGCTCCGTCCCGCCACCGCAGGCGCGGGTGCGGGTGCGGGCACAGCCCTCCGGGGCCCCTCGGACTGCGGAGCCGCCGACCGCATTGCAGCCCTTCCCGCGCCGCTGCCTCCCGCGGGCCCCGGGGCCGCCGGCTCCTCTCGCGCCCTGCGCCCCGGGCGGCTTCCCCAGCGGCGCGCCGGTCCGGAGCCGGGGTCCAGCGCGCTCCAGACGCCTCCGCCCTCCCCTCCCCTCCCCCGCCGGCCGCCCCTCGGGTCCCCCGGGGGTGGGGTTTCCCTCCGCGCCCGCCCGCGTCCCCCCCGCCCCCCGGCCCTCCCCTCCCCCGCCCGCCCCTATGTATGTGTCACCACGCGCCATGCCCGCCCGCCCGCCCACCTACCTCCCAGCCGCTCCAGAGGGGGCTCGAGGAGCTGAGGACGCGCGCCGCGCCGCTCAAGGTCTCTCTCTCCGCGCGCTCGCCGGCCGGCATCTGACGCGGGCGCCAGGGGCTCCGGGCACCTTGCAGCGGCCCTTCCCTCGGCCAGCCGGGACTCCGCAACCCAGCCGCTGCCGCCGCGGCCACCGCCTGGGGGGACCTGCGGACAGGACGCCGGCAGGAGGAGGGGTGCGCAGCGCGCGCGCAGAGCGTCTCCCCCGCTGCGCAGCGAGACCCGGGCCTCCCGGCCCCAGAAGCCCCCGGCCGCCTCGCCAGGTGTGTGGCACTGAAGTTCTTGCGGAAGGGAGTCCAACTCTTCAAGGTAACTGTCTCCTTCCCTGCAGGGAGAGGCTTTCCCGGGGTCCCCGGGGCCACCCGGCAGCGGTGTGGCGGCTGTCCCGCTCCGCGCCGGGGGCTGCGCTGCCTCGGTCTCCCCTGTGCGGGGAGGCGCGTGCTGGGGCTTCCTGGCCGCTGCGTCCGCCGCGGAGTTGAGCAAACTTTCAGGCTGTGCGGACGCCCCGTGAATGGGGCAAAGGAACACGTGACGAGGGGCTCTTGTCTGCTGGTCCCCTGAAATTAAGGAACAGCGAACAGGGAGCTTTTACTCCCGACTCCCGTGGGTTTTCAAGTCCGAGGGTCTGGAACGAGCCATGGTGGACAGACTGGCAGCTTCAGAGTCGGGGAAATGTGGGTTCAGATCCCCTGTGCTACTTTTGAGCTGGAGGAGTTGCTTCATGGTTCTGAGCCTTGGCCTGGGCTGTCAGTGGGAAGGAGGAGGCTCTTTGGCAGGGTGGCTGGGCACGGGCGGTGTGTCAGGTATGCGGCAGGTGCCCAAGCAGAGGCTGAGAGAACCCATTGGTCCCACTTCCTTGGCCACTTGGCCTACTCCAGGAGCCACAGGGATGGGAAGAAGCTGGGGGTGGGGGGGATTGGCAGAACCCAGGACAGGGCCACTGAGCTGTCAGCAAGGGAGACAAACTCTGAACATGCCCCTAAGCAGGGGCATCTCTCAAGGAAGAGGAAGGGAAATGAGGACACATGACCCAGGGACAGTTTTGCCGTCTCTGGGTTCCTCTGCAGTTGAAGCCAATGATGATGGTGGAACCTTTCAAACCCTGGGGTTGGGTGGATGGTTGTCTTGTTAACTGAACCTAAACCAGAGCAAACTGGGCGGGGGCGGGGGGCTGTCTCCTGTTGGAAGACTCCAACCCAAACTTTTTCATCATTCTACTCCTTGCAGTCGTGAGCAAGGTTCTGATAGGATTCTCCTAGGGTCTCACCGCTAAGGAGCCCAGGTCCCAGCATTTTGCTTGGTGCGTAAATTCCAATTCTGTCGGCGTGGGCTGCCAGGAGGAAAGGAAGGAGGATGCAAAGCTGAATGGGTTAGTGTGGTGTTTCAGGTCCGGGACACTGCGGTGGGTGGGTATCTGACAGTTTGGGGGAACCCTGGACCTTGGAAACACATTCGAAAGAAAGTGAATCCAGAAAAGTGTGATGACTTTCTAAAGGTCACACGTGACTTAGGGGAAGGGCAGGACTAGAATCTGGATGTTCTGAGGCCCCAATCGGTTGCTCGTCCTGATTTAAAGAATCCAGAAGTCTGGGCTCCAGTCCTTTTTCCTTCCTTGCCTTTGGGTTGCTGAGGGGAAGATCGGCTGTGCCCCTGGGCAGGGCTGCTTTGGAGGTGCTTTGAAGATCAGTGTAGGAGCATTGGCCTGTCCATCACTGAGCCTGGAAGAGGCTGCCCAGGAATGGAAGGGCAATCAGGGAGAAACCCCAAGGCCATGGGGGAGAAAACGCAGAGGAGGGGGTGCCCCTAACCCAAAAGCAAAGATCCCTCCAATTTAAAAAGTTTTGGATGAAGGAATTATGAAAAGGAAGAAAATATCTCTCAGAGAAATGCTGGAATTTTTCAGGTTTCAAGTTGGGTTTAAATGTGATGCGTCTATGTGCAGTTTCTAGCGCGTCCCCGGTACCTTCATTCATTCTCCAGTAACTACTGAGCGCCACCTAGTAACTCTGTGCTCCGTGCTGGCCCATCGCTGGTCCTCAATACACAGTAGCTGTGGTGACGCAAGCAAGTACTCCATAACTGATATTGTTTATTATTGTTATGACTAATTTTAATACTAAGTAGATATTTTTCTTTTGCTAGAACTTTCCATGAAAATCATACTCCAATTGGGATTCTTACTTTATTATTTGAAAGCCCTCTGGTCAATATAGGAGTAAAGAACCCAGAGGGGAAGAGGGAGTCTCTGTGAGCTTGAGTGGTGAGACTCCATGCCCCTTCTCAAACCCACGCATACACTTTGCCCCTTCTCCCCATCTCCCACACACCCACATCCCAAGCAGCTGGCACCCCTGCATGCCGAGTGGGGCACCCTCCGTCCCCCCATGCCCAGAACAGACTGAACAACTCCCCGGTCAGAGAGGGAGCTCCAAGAGAGCCCTGACTCCTGCGATGGTGGGGGCCTGCCTGGCAGGGCAGACCCGGGTTCGAATCCCAACTTGGCCACTTACTGGCTATATGATTTTGAAGAGGTCCTTGTCTGGCTGTCAGCAGGCACCAGGAACCTTAATTCCTCTCCTCTAGCAGCTTCTAGGCCCCCTTGGGGTCACAAACTGTAAGTTCAGGAGAGTACTAACTGAGACTATTCTGTAATAGTAAAAGACTGTGTGTCCCAACTTTTCATGTGGTTTTTTTCATGATGCCTCCTAGAACCTTGTCCCTCCCAAGCCCCTTCTTGTTGGGCATGAGGAGGGCCTCAGCTGAGCCGGGGGAGGCCCACGGGCCTCTGCTTGGAGCCTCACTCTTAGTCTCGCTCTGATCCTGCAGGGACATCTAGCACAGAACATGTCCATCTGCAGGTCGTAAAACCAATTTAGGGGAGTGTAATGACATAGGAAAGAGTAATTTCATAGTGCCTCCCATGTAGTAAAGGTAAGTATTGTTTCTGGAAACTTTTATTTCTGTTATATATTTGGCAATCCTAAGTAAGTGTATATGTGGTTATAATATATAGGTATATACACAATATATACAAATTTGATGTTTATAGGATGAATTTCTTACTGCCGGTTGTGGTCAAAAAAGTCTGAAAGACACTGATCCTGATAATGTTTCTGTCTCTGAGAAATTCCTGCTTCATGGCTCTAGCTGGCAGGTGCCGGGGCTTCCTTGCTGCCCCTGTGCTAACACCTGGACTGGACCCATAAGCGTCTTGGGAGTGGGGGCAGCGAGGGGTGGAAACTGGGGGTGGGAGTGAAAGGCAAGTTCAAGGAAGAGGACCCAGACTCTGAGAGGAAGCAATGCATGGAGGACAGGCCTGCTTGCGAGTGGAGCAGGAGGGGTGACAGGGCCAATGGGCTGCCCTGGGAAAGGGGGTCTATGGGTGGGAACATCTTTTTTTTTTCTTTTTAAGATTTTATTTATTTATTTATTTTTAAAGAGAGAGTGTGCGAGTGAGCAGGGGAGGAGCAGAGGGAGAGGAACAAGCAGACTCTGTGCTGAGCACAGAGCCTGACTCGGGGCTTGATTCCACAACCCTGGGATCATGACCTGAGCTGAAATCAAGAGTCAGATGCCCACCTGACTGAGCCACCCAGGCGCCCCTATGGGGGGGCGGATATCTTGAAATAAGAGCCGTCCCCTTCTGCTATCACCAGGCCAGCTTCTTGGCCATGCTGTGGGCTTGATGGGAGCTTCACGGCTACCCTCCTTCCTTGAGAAAACTCTGTTTCATCGAGTGAAAGGAGGCTGTGGAACCTCCCCTGGCTGCTGTCCTTCCCCCAGACCCGATAGGACACCCCTATCCCTGAGAGGAGGTCTGGGCCCCTGGGAGTGGTTGAAAAATGGAGTCAACGTTGCAGGGGAGGAGCCGCTGGGGGATGCGGGGCAGGGGCAGGGTTAGAGAGGGAGAGCGGGAGTGAGGCAGAGGCAGGACCAGAGAGAGGGGGAATTTGTAGGGAAAACGGTTCCTTTTTTCAAAAGTTGAATCCAGGGCAAGAACGGAAACGGTGGAGTTTACTTTTAAAAACTCAGAGCCTCCTTGTAAGCGGCTGTGTGTGTGTGTGTGTGTGTGTGCGCGTGCGTGTGCCCGTGCATGTGCGCACACTAGGAGGGCGGGCCCTGCAGGCCGGCTGGGCTTGTGAGAGGCGACTTTTCTCCCTCTCAATGGCCTTACAGTGTATCCTAAAGAAGCTTTTTGTTGAACTCATGAATAGGTGGATTTGGGGTGTGGGATGCTGGCCATCACGATTTGGATATTTGGTTACCTTTGAGGTTACATGTTTTCCCTTTTAAGACACACACCCAGAAAAGGAGCCACCTCCCTGCATCGGGTCGCTTTTGGGGTGGGAGGCCTTGCTCGTCTCTGTGATTGATTTGGCTTGAGGGGCAAGGGTCCGAAGGAGAAACTGAGGACCGGGCAGATGTGTAACGTCCAGCCTGGCCGACAGCCCCTCCTCAGCCCCGGACTCTGGGACTCCGAGGTGGAACACGGCAGTTCCCAGACCATGGATGTCCAGGGAGCTTCGGGGCCTGTGGTGACCCTCATGTAAGAGATCACAAAGGGAATGGAGGCCCAGAAGGGGGAAAGTGCGTGCCCCAGGCCGGCCCAGAGCAGACCAGTGAGGATCTGGACGGGAACCTAGGCCTTTAGGCCCTCATCCTGACACATACCACATCCAGGGAAAGCATTCATTCATTCTTCCTGCAGCACCACTTGCCAAGCGCTACAGGCACTTCACTAGGTGTGTTTAAACAATTCACTCTCCCTGCCCTCCAGCTACTCATGGTCTATTGAGGAAGACAGGCTATACTCAACTTGACCCTGACCCCGCATTCCTATAAAGCAGCGGCTCTCAACTGGGGAGCTCTTTTGCTCCCTGGGGAACATTTGGCCTTATGTGGAGAGATTTTTTTTGTTGTCACCATGGGGGAGGGGTGATAGTACCAGCGTCCGGTGGGTAGAGACCAGGGATGCTAGTAAGCATCTGAAAATGCCCAGGACAGTACTTTCCTCCTACCAGTAGAGAATGATCCAGCCCAAGATGTCAGTAGTGCCAAGATCAAGAAGTCCTGCTCCAGATCTTCATTTAGTGATGGGGCCAGAGCATGCTGTGTGCACGAGCAAGAAGACTGGGGGTGGGAGGGCAAGAAGGGAGGGTTTGGCAGGCGGTGAAGAGCAGACGAAAAAAAAGAAAACAAGAAGCCAGGCCCCAGTGGTAAAGCAGAAAGAACGGGGACTTTGGCAGCCCCGATGTAGGTTGAAATCCCAGCTGTGTGCCCTTGGGCAAGTCACTTATCCTCTCTGAGCCTCACTTTCCACATCTGTGAAATGAGGTTTGTCTGATGGTTGAGGGAGTTCGAGATAAAGCGAATAAGAGACTTGGCACAAAGTAGACCTACAGTAAAATAGTAACTGCTATTATTGTCTTGGAGGCTTTTCGAGGTACCACTCTGGAAAATCACAGCATCAGCAGGTGTGGACGTGTGATCGCGAGACCAAAGAAGGTTGCTGTTCAGGGCACGATTACCACCGTAATGCATTCTGGTTGGGGGGTGGCATGTGGGTCAGCACTTCCCCCACACACACACACAGCTCCCAGCAAGGGGGAGGGAGTGTGGTCCAGTGAGGATGCATCCTACAGTATGGGCGGTGGGAGAAGTGCTGGGCTTGCAGTCACTTGTACGGGGCACTGCCTGGCTGCATGATGTGGGCAAATTCCTTTGTCTCCCTGAGACTCGGTTTTCTTCTCTGTAAAATGGACATCCTAACGCCTGCCTTCACAGAGCAAGATCCAGGGAGAAATTATGTCTGGGAAGGTGCCTGGGGGGTGGGGGGGAAGCACCTATGAGGCCTAAGCAGGAATCTTTTATATCTGGTGTGTCCTGCCGCCTGATCCAATGCCTGGCACACACACAGGCAGGCTGGTTGAATGAATGAATGAGCAACCTTCCACTGTGAGTTCCTTTCAATGCTTGAGGAGAACAGAACCAACAATAGTCAGATGGCCTGTCCTTTCTTGGCCACTCCTCTATCCCAAGCCAGCTGGACGAAGCCGGGACCTCCATCTAGTTCCCGGTGGGCGCCAGGCTCAGGTTACAGCCCTGATAGCAGCGCCCTCTAGAGGGTACTGCGGTCATGGCAGTTGAGTTGTGCGAACCCGGAGGGAGCCCTCCCTGTGGCCTTTGCTAGACCACACGGAGTTGAACTTACTATATATTAAGGCCTCACTGAAAGTCCGGAGCCAAAGGAGTGGATTTGGGAATTGCCAAGCTTCCCTGAGCCTCTGTTTCTCAGAGTCATGAAGCATTAGCTCCGAAAGGGACCCAGGGGACTAAATCACCCGCCTCCTTCATTACACAGAGGAGGCACCTGAGTCCCAGAGAGGGGGTTCAGGCTGCTCTCAGCCGAGCCGCCGCTCCCATCAGGGCTGCTGAGGCTCCTCCCTCCACATCCCATGTCATATTCAAACCAGTAAAAGGAGGCGCCTGATCACAGAAACACCATGCCATCCCATAAGAACCCAACTGTGGACAGACTTCATCCTGGGGCCACCCACTGTCTACCCTTGGGCCACCCTCTGACTCTGTGTCTCCAGGGTCCTTGCTCGTTCCCGGGGTTGCTCAGGGTAAGAAAGCCCTTATAAGAGAAACGTCCAGGGCAAGGGGGAGCCCAGCCTCCCATCTCCCTCAAAACAGCTGGGCTTTCTTATCCCAGCCTCCACCCTTGGTCATAGGGAGGGGGTTTTCCCCAACCAAACCTGGACCTTGGCCTGATCTTCCCCTTCAGGCGTTCCCCCCCGCCCCAACCAAACCGCCCTCACTTTGACCTATCAAGCGGCTCGGGGGAACACCTGGATTTTAGGATGACTCAGGAATGTAGTAGATGTTTGTCAGCTTGGCAAGACACTGAAAAAGGGACCCGGATGCCATCATCGGAAGTAACCTCTGTCCCTAGAATCACAAAGCATTGGAGGAGCTTTGGAAAAACAAATATGCCTAAATCCTAATGTACCCCCAGAGATTATGCTTGGGGGGGAGGGTAGGAATCTGTGCTTTTCAAATGCACCCAAGGTGATTCCAATGCAGCCCAGTTTCTGAACTCTTAGTGTAAAGCCCCAAACAGTTCTCTGGGTGCCTTTGGTTCTCAGCCACTTTCTTGTAGCCCTGCCTCTTGGGGTCACCTGCCCTCCCCTCCCTGCAGGCAGAACTACAGCCTCTGCCTCCAGTTTGTCCTCTAAGAGAATGAGAAGGTCAGAGCCTGCTTCTCTGTCTCCTCCCTCCTGCCTGAGACAGGGGCCCTGCTTCCTTACCATAGTTGTCCTTGACCCTGGATTAAGTACATATGTCCCTGGAGGATGAAGCTAGGCCAGGGTTCCCAAAAGTGGGTTCCCCAGAACATCTGTTTCAGGGATGGTCAATGGACATTACATGTAAAAAGGGCCTCATCCCCGAGGGTCAAACAGAACAAAATGCACCCCTATTCTGCAGGAATTCTCAAGATGCTGATGGATATTGGAAATCTCCGAGTTTCTTAGACTGAATTTTCCAGGGAGCTCTTCTCTCCTGGAGCAGATTGAGGGTACGGATGCTGATCTAAGCAATCAACCAGCTCTGATCCTGCAGGAATGAGGCAGCTGCGCCAGAGCCCAAGGGGCAGCCCAGGGACCGGGGAGCGCTTCAACACCTCAATCACAAACACGGTCACTGACCCAGCAAGGCCTCTCCGCCCCCAGAGCAAGGCTGGACCCACCCTCTCCTTTCCCACCTGATACCTGCCACCTTCTCTTTCAAGGTTGGCCATGCAGGATGCTCATTTAAGTTACGTTGTTTCCCGGATTGAAAAACATGGGAGGGAGGTGGAGCACTCCGCGGGGTCTGCTGGGGGCTGTGGATGGGAGCCCCCCCTCCCCACCGAGGACCAGAGGCCTAACCCTGTGTGCTCTACTCACCGTGCGACTCCAGGGGGCGCCAGTCTCATGGCCATTTCTATGGCTAACCCCTGGCCCTGGGGCTGAGCAAGGAAGGGCCGTGTCTGCACGTTTGCCTCTGTCCCCTGTCCTCGTCACTACAGCCATGCGTGTCATCCCCACCCCAGCCCCACACGGTTCAGCCAGGGGAGCTTCTTCACCCTTCTCTGGGCCATTAATTCCCCTTAAAGTAGCCTCATTCTGTGACTCCCCCTTCCTAAGCCCAACCTGCAGTGGCTTCCGCTGGTCTTGCTTTGTGAATGTTTTAGCAGAGTGGGTCCCCCTGGCGTGGGGGGACCTGATCGCGTAAATTGTCTCCACACCCCGTCCCGAGAGAGGAGAGTGCTGTAGGGCTGGGAAGACCTAGCATGAGCTTAGAGCCTCACCTCCCACTGCGTCCCCTGCCCACCTGGGCCCCCCCAAATCCACTCTTCTCTCTAGGAGCCCCAGCTGCCATCTCAATGCCTTAGGGACCCCAGGGACTCCCACAGGGGTCAGCAAGACTCACATATGCCAAATAAGGCTCCCGCAACGTTCAGTGGCTGGAAAATTGTAACTAGTCCAGCCCCTTCCTTCGCAACTGCAAGTATGGTGTGGGTGATTGACCCTTAGATGATTGTGGCCATCAGTCAGGTCATTTGCACATCCCTTTTCAGCCCACTGGGGACGGCAGAGGCTCTCAGAAGACCTTTACCCTTGGAATGCAGCCCAGTTCTCTTCCTTGGCCTCATAGGCCCTCAAGGGCCTGTTTCCCCTTCCCCCTCAACATCCCGATTCACCTTCCCCTCACCCACCACCCTCCAGCATCTCCCACTTCGTTCCCACCTTAGGGCCTTTGCCCTCCTGGTCTCTCCTGCCTGAAGCTCTTTCCCACTTGGCTTTGCAAGGTTGGCTCATTCTGGTCATTCAGGTCCAAATGTCACCCCTCTAGGAGGCCTTTCTTGACCACCCAATTTAAAGAAGATAAGCACGCCCACCCCCATGTCCCAGCAGCCCTGTGTTGCACTTTCTTTGTCGCTTGCCACTGTCTAAAAAGTACTGGTTGGTTGGTTTCCTTGGTGATGGTCTGCCCCCTGCTCCAGCCCCCCCAAATCAGAAGCTGTGTGGGACAGGCGCCCATCATGCAGATGATCTGTCTTGATCTTCTTCTATCTCCAACATGTAGAAAATGCTCAGCACACGGTAGGTACTCAGAAAAAGTGTGCTGACCAGACAAATGACTTTTTAGCCCAGTACTTTTCAAACTGTGTTCCAGAGAGTCTGCGGGGGTTGTCTGTGACACCCCACGGGGGCCATAGAGGTGAGTAGAGAGGGGCAGTGATTTTATGGATCCCCATGTCAGATTCGATCAGAACAACTCCACTTTTATGTCTTTTGAAAGCCACTGATATGGTGCTTTCTACTCTTGTCAGAGATCAGAAAACCGAAACCTAGAAAGGAATATGTCTGGTAGAATGCTAAGCGAAAGAAGTCAGTCAGAGAAAGATGAATGCCATATGATCTCACGCCTATGTGGAATTGAAGAAACAAAACAAACAAGCAAAAAAGAAAAAAGGGGGAAAAAAGTGAGAGCGAGGCAAACCAAGAAACAGACTCTTTTTTTTTTAATTTTTTTATTGTTATGTTAATCCCCATACATTACATCATTAGTTTTAGATATAGTGTTCCATGATTCATTGTTTGTGCATAACACCCAGTGCTCCATGCAGAACGTGCCCTCCTCAATACCCATCACCAGGCTAACCCATCCTCCCACCCCCCTCCCCTCTAGAACCCTCAGTTTGTTTTTCAGAGTCCATCGTCTCTCATGGTTCTTCTCCCCCTCCGACTTCCCCCCCTTCATTCTTCCCCTCCTGCTACATTCTTCTTCTTCTTTTTTTCTTTCTTAACATATATTGCATTATTTGCAAGAAACAGACTCTTAACTGCAGAGAACAAACTGCTGGTTAGCAGGGGAGAGGTGGGAGGAGGGATGGGGAAATAGGGGATGGGGATTAAGGAGAGCATTTGTTGTGATGAGCACCAGGTGTTGTACAAAAGTGTTGAATCACTATGTTGTGCACCTGAAACTAATATAACACTGTATTTAACTATCCTGGAATTAAAATAAAATAAAATTTAAAAAACAATATGTCCGGCCTAAGGGTCTGGTACTGGATGGTGTCAGACCCGGAACTAGGACCCAACTCCCACTGAACTGGGCTAACAACAGCCCCCACCTGTCCTGGCCACCTCGGGCAGCCCCATCTCACCCTGGCCATGGCTCAGGGACTCTGTAGTGTCAGAATGGCCACCACCTGAGCCAACTCGGGCTCTGACACCAATGGGACCCAGCTGAGGAGAGACATGGCCGCTCTCCATAGGCCAATACCCTCTTCCCAGCTTCCCCTAGTTCATGATGACTCGAGCATCAAGGGGGAGCAGCTGCTTTTAGGAATAAATTTATATTTTTAGGTTCTACCACCTTTGGAGCCTCAAGTTCTATCACTAGGCTACCCAACATGGACCGTGGGCCTTCTGTCATCTTGTTTCCTTTACTTCTTTTCAAGCTGTGGGGTCCCGGCACTCCCTACAGCATGGAGGAAGCGGGCCAGACACCGGGGTTAGGACAGAGAACAAGACGTGGTTTCCCGGGCCTGGCAGAGCTCAGGATCTTCATGACTCTGCAGACCTCAGTGGGCAACCCTTCTCCGCCTTCACCATCCATACTGAACAGCATCTCCCCTCCAGTTTGCCTGTGTGCCTGTCCTCTCAGATTCCCCCACTGGGGGCCTCCCTGGAGCCTCCGGCCCTATCCTGTCTTTTGTGATGGAGGGTCCAGCCCATGCTTGCCTGTGTTTTATTCCCTGCCCCCTTCCTGATGCCATTGTAGCGCTTGGACTCATAAAAGAATCCATCAGGACCTTGTCCTGTAGGAATGGGAGTCAGGTGGATGGGCTCCAATTCACCAGCCCTGTGACCTTGCTAGAGTTGATTAGTCTTGCATGCCTCAGTTTCCATATCTGTAAATCAGGTATAACATCTCTGACCTCATGAGTTTGTGGACATCCTCATGTGTTGAGGATAAAATAACTTCGCTAAAACAAGGTACCTGGTGCAGAGCAAATGCCCTCCAAGCCGTTAACAGCTGTTAATCATGAATATCCCCGGGGCATTCCCGGTATCTGAGAACCTGACCTTTTGTAGAGATGGGTTGGGTGGCCACGTGACTACCTCTTCTTGCCCAACCTGCCGTTCCTCACTGCTTTCCTGAGCACTGAGGCTCTTAAGGCAGCCGTGCAAGCTTGGAGCGTGGAGGGACGTGGATCGCAAGAAGAGCCTTATGCTTTCTGCCACCTGGAAGCTAGCTGCGGAACAGGGCAGACAGCAGGTAGCTGCAGCAAGCCCTGTTGTACCAAGGGCCCCCCGCAGTGCAATTCCAGGGGGTGCCATTCTATTACCTTCCATGTGTAGACTGCCCCCTGGGGTGGTACAGGGCACAGCTGATTGCAGCCTTACCCATCAGCCCTGATCGTACCCCATTCCTTCAGCCACCCCTTGGGACTGCACCACACCCACAAAGGATGGACCAGCAAGAAATTCCTTTTCAGGTGTTCTACCTGCTCCCAGCTTGGCCGTGCTTTCAGGAGGCGGGCTGGGGAGGGGGGAGCTGGTGCAGGACCGGGAGCTGCCTCTGCTTCCCTACCCCTCAATCTCCTGCTCTGTGCCCTGTCCTTCCCTCCTGGGACTGGGGAGCCGGGAAGTCTAACTGTCCCAAAAGAAACTTCGATGGTTCTGAGCAAGTGAAGGCAGCTGAACAGCCTGAGTTGTGCCTCTGTTGAAACCTCAGCGTTTCTTGGTCCTACGTGGACCCTAGGAGAAAAGATGCTCTGAGTCCAGACAGGCCAGAAACCTCAGAGAAACGTTCACTTCTGGGTTTTTGTTAATAAAAGACAGAATCCAGACAGGATCTGGGCTATGTTTCTCCCTTCTCCTGGCTCCCTAGAAATACAGAGAGCCACCATCGTTGATCAGTGAGCGTGGAAAGGGAGATGGAAGTGCCTGATGTGGCATGAGCGTCAAGGGGCCAAACCAAGGGAGTCACAAAGATCAAGTTCAAAGGGCAGCAGAGAAAGATCTAGAAAAATCCATCAGGAACAATCCCGGGGCACCTGGCTGGCTCAGTCGGTAGAGCCTGCGACTTTTTTTTTTTTTTTTGATGTAGTGTTCCATGATTCATTGTTTGTGCATAACACCCAGTGCTCCATGTAGAACGTGCCCTCCTCAATACCCATCACCAGGCTAACCCATGCCCCACCCCCCTCCCCTCTAGAACCCTCAGTTTGTTTTTCAGAGTCCATCGTCTCTCATGGTTCTTCTCCCCCTCCGATTTCCCCCCTTCATTCTTCCCCTCCTACTGTCTTCTTTTTTTTTTTTTTCTTAACATATATTGCATTATTGGGGCACCTGGGTGGCTCAGTCGTTAAGCGTCTGCCTTCGGCTCAGGTCATGATCCCAGGGTCCTGGGATCGAGCCCCGCATCGGGCTCCCTGCTCCGCGGGAAGCCTGCTTCTCCCTCTCCCACTCCCCCTGCTTGTGTTCCCTCTCTTGCTGTGTCTCTCTCTGTCAAATAAATAAATAAAATCTTTAATAAAAAAAAAAAATTAAAAAAAAAACATATATTGCATTATTTGTTTCAGAGGTACAGATCTGTGATTCAACATTCTTGCACAATTCACAGCGCTCACCATAGCACATACCCTCCCCAGTGTCTATCACCCAGTCACCCCATCCCTCCCACCCCACCCCCCACTCCAGCAACCCTCAGTTTGTTTCCTGAGATTAAGAATTCCTCATATCAGTGAGGTCATATGATACATGTCTTTCTCTGATTGACTTATTTCGCTCAGCATAACACCCTCCAGTTCTATCCACGTCATTGCAAATGGCAAGATCTCATTCCTTTTGATGGCTGCATAATATTCCATTGTATATATATACCACATCTTCTTTATCCATTCATCTGTCGATGGACATCTTGGCTCCTTCCACCGTTTGAGCCTGCGACTCTTAATCTCAGAGTTGTGAGTTTGAGCCCCACTTTGGGTGTAGAGATTTTAAGATTAAAATCTTAAAAAAAAAAAAAAAAAGAACAATCCCAAGGCAGGACACATCTCCACTAAGAAAAGAAAGGCAGGAGAGATTTAGATTAGACATGAGAAGTAATTTTCTAAAGAAATTTAAATCATCCTGGGCACCTGGGTGGCTCAGTCAGTTAAGCATCTGCATTTGGCTCAGGTCATGATCTCAGGGTCCTGGGATCGAATCCCGCATTGGGCTCCCTGCTCAGCGGGGAGCCTGCTTCTCCCTCTCCCCCTCCTCTCTGCTTGTGCTCTCTCTCTCTCTCTAACCTCAAATAAATAAATAAAATCTTTATTTATTTTTTTTTAATTTTATTATGTTAGTCACCATACAATACATCATTAGTTTTTGATGTAGTGATCCACGATCCATTGTTTTCGTATAACACCCAGTCTCCATGCAGTACGTGCCCTCCTTAATACCCATCACCGGGCTAACCAATCCCCCCTCCCCCCTCCCCTCTAAAACCCTGTTTGTTTCTCAGAGTCCGTAGTCTCTCATGGTTCATTTCTCCCTCCAATTCCCCCCCCCCATTTTTCCCTTCCTTCTTCTAATGTCCTCCATGCTATTCCTTATGTTCCACAAATAAGTGAAACCATATGATAATTGACTTTCTCTGCTTATTTCACTTAGCATAATCTCCTCCAGTCCCATCCATGTTGATGTAAAAGTTGGGTATTCATCCTTTCTGATGGCTGAGTAACATTCCATTGTATATATGGACCACATCTTCTTTCTCCATTCATCTGTTGAAGGGCATCTCGGCTCTTTCCACAGTTTGGCTATTGCAGACATCACTGCTATGAACATTGGGGTGCATATGGCCCTTCTTTTCACTACATCTGTGTCTTTGTGGTAAATACCCAGTAGTGCAATTGCTGGGTCATAGGTCAATAAAATCTTTAAAAAAAATCCATCAGTCAATCATCCTGAGGTTGACTACCAAATAAGGTTGGGCAATCTCCTTTTTTAGAAGTGTTTTTGGTCTTAGTTGTAGTAAAATAGTTACCCATTGTATTCGTTTCCTAGGGCTGCCGTAACAAAGCACTACAAACCGGGGGTTTAAAATGACAGAAATGTACTGCCTCACCATTCTGGAGGCTAGAAGTCCAAAATCAAGGTCTCTTCAGGGCCATGCTGCCTCTGAAACCTGTAGGAGAGAACCCTTCCTTGCCTCCTCCCAACTTCTGGTAACAGCCGTCAGTTTTTGGCGTTCCTGGGCCAGCAGCTGTCTGACTATGATCTCTGCCTCCGTGATCTCATGACGTTCTCCGTGCATGCCTGGGTCTTCACACCTGTTCACACTTCTTATGAAGACACCACTCATCCTGGAATAAGGGCCCATCCTAATGACCTCACCTTGACGCGATTACATCTGCAAAGACCCTGTTTCCAGATAAGGTCACATTTGCAGGTCCTGGGGGTTAGGGCTTCAATATATCCTTTTTTGGGGGGTGAGGAACTCAGTTCAACCCATGACACCCTTCATTGACTTGCAACCATATTTTGGACCCATGCTTTGTCTCTGAGATGTACAGGAAGTTCTATCAAGTTAAATAAACGACGTGTTCTCTGATTGGTCAGTGGCTTTTATGCTTACCAGAGACTGGGCGTGTTGAGTAGAAAGGATACAAATGTTGTCTCATGACCCGAAGCAGCAAGAAGCTTGAAGTAGGTCTAATTAACCCCATTCTGTAGATGGTGAAACCGAGGCATGGCTGGTAAGTGATAGGGCCAGGGCTCGAACTCATGACCGTCTGATTCTGAAGTTCATGGTTTCCTGGCTATTTCATGTCCAGAGAGAAGGTGAATTTCTCAGATTGGACCCAGACATCTAGCGTAAGAAAGAGAAGCAAAGGGACTTGTCTCCCAGTCTGGGGCCCATCCATCAGGGTGTGTGCGTAAAGATCTGCTCATTCCAGCATTCCGTGCCTATGAACCTCATGTGGGTTCCTTGGCTCACAGTCAGGACCACCTTTGGGAGAGAGTCATGAGCTGGGAAGACCTTGGACCCAGAGTCTGTTGAACACTTAACTGTGACAGAAGAAAATTCTGTCAGCAGATTCCCAAGAGTTTTATAGTACATGGAGAACGTTCTCCTCTCCTCCAGCCCCACTCCAGTCCCTTCCCCTCCCCCATCCCACCCCTCCCCCACTGGCTGGCACCTTGGTCACTGGGGAGATTATTGTCCTGAATGTAGATTTTTTTTAAAGGATATAAAATTTCGTTTTATTTTTGGCAACTTTTCCTTTAAAACACCGTAAAGGACATCACAGGAAGCTGAGGAACTAGGAACTCCGAACACTAGACATGGAAAAATAAAAATCTACTGTAAACCTAACACCCAAAGATAACCAGAGTTAAATTTATGTACATCCTTCGAGTCTTTTCCCCCATGAATAGATACACCCAAAAATGGAATGGTGTTGCATTGCACATAACATTTTGCAGTTTGCTTTTCGTGTGAACATGTTTCCAAGTCAGTAAGCAGTTTTCCATAATTAGAATATTCCACGTGCCAGGCTCTCTACGGGACACAGCAGGGAATGCACAAGGAGGAGAGGAAGTCTGCCCTGCCCTCAAGGAGAGCCCGCAGTCCAGGTGGGAGAAAGCCATGTCTGCAATGAAAACCAAGTAGGAAGCAGAGAGTCCCAGGTCCTCATCCTGCTACACTGCTGTCCGTGCAGCTGTGGGTGAATTTTTCCATCCGGGAAGATGGGCACAGCTGCTCCCACCAGGCTCAGATGGGTATGAGGCTCAGCTACGGTGCAGGGGTAGTTACCGAGAGAGAGCACACTTCAGAGAGAAAGTCTGCAGACGCTCTTCTGCCTGATGCATCTGTGTCCCCCACCAAGCCAGAGACGACAGACCCGAATTTGCTGCTCCCAGAGTAGGCCTCGGGTCCCTTGTTCCTCTCATGGTGTGAGCCTCTTGAAGAGCCAAGCGTGTTTCTAGTTTTAATGATAAGGATGGCTCATAAAACATGGCCCTTCTAACAAGCCCACTAATTCATCTGCGGCTCAGATAAAGAAATGGGAAAAGGACAATTGTGTTTGGTTCATTTAGGGGGAGTGTGAGGGGCCCCAACATGGTGCCTTCCTAAGAAATTTTCCAGGGAAATGTTGGTCATACTAGGTTTCCCCCTTGTATGGTTTTAGAGCCCAAACCCGGGAAGATGCAGGCGGCCCAGGATGCCGAAGACAGTGTGGTACCCGGCAGGGCCCTGAGGGTACGAAGGTCTCCTTGAATATAGAAAACACTCCAAAAAAAAAAAAAAAACAAGGAACCTGTCCAATTGGAATAGTGCATAAAGATCTCTAGATACTGGGTCAGATAGGGATATTGATTTTCCTCCTCAAAAGGAAAGGCAGTAGTCAAATTCATAGAGACAGAAAGTGGAATGGTAGGTTGCCAGGAGCTGGGGGAGGGGGAAATGGGAGTTATCATCTAATGGGTACAAAGTTTCAGCTTGGCAGATGGTGGCGATGGCGGCACTGTGATGTGACATGTGAACATACCTCATGTCACTGAACTGTAAAAAATATGAACTTAAAAATAGTTAAGAGGATGGTAAACTTTGTGGAGCGCCTGGGTGGCTCAATCGGTTAAAATCTGACTCTTGATCTCAGCTCAAGTCTCACTCTCAGGGTCGTGAGTTCAAGCCCCCCATTGGGCTCCATGGTGGGGGCCAACTTAAAAAAAAAGATGGTAAATTTTGTGTTATGTGTATTTTACTACAATTCTTTTAAAAAAGAATTTAAAACAACAACAACAGAAAAGGAAAGGCAGCCTTCTTGTGAGGACCATGTCCTTGAAGAAACACCAGCAGGGAGGAGCCAGGAGGCAGTGGACAGCAGGAGTCCCTAGAAGGCGTTTTCTGGAAGGCGGATACGCTATTGGGAGGCTATTAGGCACTGTAATCCTGACAGCCGTGCAGGGCAGAGTTGCACAGCCAGAGAAGGCTGGCCGAGGACTGGGGACACGCTGGAGACAGCTGGAAGGGGAGGACAAAGGGCGGGGTGCAGCATAATATCATGTCCATGCTCACAGCCCTTGGCCAACTATTCTGGAGCAAGCTGAGAGTCAGAGGGGGTCTGTGAGGGGCTCAGAGAGCGGGCTCTTTGGGATTTTCAGCCTTATTCTACAGCCCTGAGGTGGCTGGGTGCTCTGAGTCAAACTCTGAAGCTTAACCCCATCCATGGGAAGACTCCTGTAGCAGGCATGCAGCGAATGTCTGTGAACAGAATCCAGGCTTTAAGGCTGGGTGTGTAGATGCTCAAAAGCCTTTGAATGACGAGAACAAACTCCTGACAGGCTCCATCCTCTGCACCTGCCCCCATTGCTAGCATATATGTGGGAAGCAGAGAACAGGTTAGGAGTCAGATGGACCTGGGTTTGAATCCTGGCCCTGACCACTCCCTGGCTGTAGGATTTGAGGTAAGTTACTGACCTGCTCTGAGCCACTGTCTCCATTCTAAAATGGGACTAGCAACACTGCCCCCTCCCGGGACAATTGTGAGCATTGAATGAGACGATGCATTTGTTGAGACTGCTGTCGGGTACCAATCTGGCTTGGGGTCAGCTTTCAATACATGATCATTTTCAGAGGAAGTAGTTGTGGTAGGTGCTCAGGCATGCGGGAGACCCAAGGAAGGACGAGCCTAGTGCACACCCCCGTGGGCGCCATCTCCTTGTAGAGGCAGACCGATGCCACAGAGAGTGTGTGATCCAGCTCTGATGGAGGAGGGTGAACTTGGTCACGATGGGGTACAGGGGAGACTTCCCAGAGGTGGGGCCAGCGACAGAAAGAGTAGAAGCTTCAGTTTCCTTCTGAAACACACCTCAGATCAGGTCATTCCTGAACCCACCCAAGAGCCTCCCCATCACCTACAGAATGAAGCCAAACTCACTAGCCTATTTACAGAGGTTCTTTGGAATCTGACCCAGCATTGTTTCTAACTTTATTTAATCCTACACCTGTTGGATTTACTCCTTTCTTCATGCCTTTGCTCATGTGATCCCTCCCTCCTAGAATGCCCTTTTTCTCTCCCATAGCGTCCCTGTCTGTCAAGGCTCAGCTCAAATGTCACCTCTTCTTCAAAGCTCTCCCAGGCCCCCCAGACAGGAGCAATTTGTGCATCTTCTCAGCTCCCAGAATTCTCTCATTGAGAGAGGCTCTTCCTCTTGTATTGTAGGATTTATTCATACATCTTATCTCCCATCCCACACAGTGAGCCCTGCCGGTGGATTCATGTGGGTCCATCCCTAGATCCTCCTTAGCACCTACTATAGAGTTTACCATGTGGTGGGAATTTGACAGAGGAAAGGAGGGAGGGAGGAAAGGCAAGAAATGGTTGGAACTTCTCCAGAGGAGAGGCAATTATTCCTTCCACATGAGAGCTGCAAAAAAATCCTCTGCTTTTCAGAGCACACGCTCCAAGAAGGGAAAGCAGTGTGGGTGAAGGATGGCCATGGCGTGAAGGTGTCTTGTCCGCTGTCCCGTCAGCCAACCCCAAACTGTGCTGGGTAGGACAGGCTCACCCGAAGGAGCTGGTGTAGTGCCGTTTCAGGAGGTCCCCAAGACCACCTTCTCGTTCAGTAAATTCTTTGAAGGAGGCGCAGACCTCAGCAAAGCTGTGATACTCACAGTTATGGTGATACAGATGAAAATCAGCACAGCAAAGAGGCTTGTAGGAAAGTGTCCCAAGGTGACCGGGTACACAGGTTCCAGCTGCGCTTGCCCAGTGGGGTTGTGTAGACAGCACACAGTGTGTTATAACACAGAGTGTGGGCAACCAGGGAAGCTCACCCAAGCCTCTCGGTGTCCGGGGTTTTTCTTGGGGGGTTGTCACGTGGCTGACTGCCCACATGGTTGACCTTAGTCTCCAGCACCCCCAGAGGGCCAATGGATACCACATGACCCCCAAGAGGCCCACCATAGATCACACTGTTAGCACAGGCCCCCACGTAAACTGAACGGGGGCTTAAAGGTCACCTCCTAGAAGCTGGGTCTGCAGTTCCCCTGGCTCTCAAAGAGGAACATGACCCAAAAGGACTTAAAGGGATGTTCACCATGAAGTCTTGCCCAGACCTGGAACCGAGGCGGGCAAACTAGGGTCAAAAGAATGAGGTTTGGGGTGCCTGGCTGGCTCGGTCGGTAGAGCATGCGACTCTTGATCTCCGGGTTGTGAGTTCAAGCCCCATGCTGGGTGCAGAGATTACTTAAAAATAAAAAATCTTTAAGAAAAAAATGAATGAGGTTTTTTTCTCCAGTAATCCATTTTCTTACTTACCTTGACTAGACCCTGGGACTAAACTCACAGAACCTGAGCGTCTGCCCCAGGGAGACAGTGGCCCCCTGTTTCCCATCAGCCACAAGCCAGGCACCTGGCCATCTGCCTGCCCAGGGACTCGGCTATCACCCCAAACACCTGATGGCCCTTTCTGACAAGCAGGCATTTTCACCAGGACTCTCAGCTTCCTCTACCGAAGATCATTTTTCTAAACCTGGGCTCCATTCTCAGCCAGGGAGGCCACCGAGGCATCACACTGGGTCCCCTAGCCCCTTCCCAAACCCCTGCAGGAAGGAGCTCTCTGTTCTGCCAGGTTGGCGGTCAGCACCGAGTGGAGGGAACTCAGCTCTTGGCCCAGGATCCCTGCCCCAAAAACAGTGCTGTGCCTGATGGAAAGTTTGGGCTGAAGGACACTCCCTTCCAAAATCCCAGGTTCGATATTTACACAACGTCTGAAATTAATGCAGAGAAAACCTCTAAGTGCCCAGCTGGAAGGGAAGGCTAAGAACAGGAAGGGGCGGGTCCCAAGTCCTACGGTTTCTTTCCACAGAGAGAACAGGGCAAAGCTAAATGTCCCTCAGTGAGTGAATAGGAACCATTAATCATGCCATGTGCCCCTCCACATTAAACTGGTTTTACTGGGAATTTGCAATGGAGAGTGGGGAGAGGTGGGCATAATGGGGAAAGGTTGGTGGTGTTGAGCTAATTCTTCCCTCAAGGGCCACCCCCCCCCCGACTTTGGGGCCAGGATGACTGAGGCACCCAAACCTTAGGAAGCACCACCCATGGCCAGCCTTTCTTCTCAGCTCCTGGACTCAGCCTCCCTCCCAGCCCCTTGGAAATGCAGCCTTCATCAGGTGTCAGCATGACTCCAAGTTCTGTTTTGTCCTTGGACCTTTGGAGTCCCTCCCCACTCCCTGCACGGCCCTCCTGCCCTACTCCCGGGCCTCTCCTAGCTGGAGAGGAACATGAATAAGTGTTTCCACGGGCCATGTATGGATGTTTCCATGGGCTACCAGAATGCTCCCGGCTCCCCAGCAGCCCCTGCTCCCAGTTACCCTTTCTCTGAGGGCTTTTAATGGTCTCCAAGGCTGAGGAGGCAGGAATGCTTTGAAATCAGGTGACATCCAACAGTTACGATCAGTCTTAAGCTTACCACTCCTTGCATTCCCAAATTTAATCCAAAAGGGACATTGCCCATTCATTAAGAGCCATCCATTCATGTATTCGATGAATACTTCTTGTTTACCTGCTATGTACCAGGCATTGTTCTAGGCACTGGAAATAGAGCCGTGAGCAAAACAGACATAAGTCCCTGCTCTCATGGAGTGTATATTCTAGTAGGGGGAACAGACACTCAACACACAGGAAAGGACAATAATTTCCCATAATAATAATAGAAATAAACAATATCAGGGAGGCACTGGGTTGGGGTGAAGGAACAGGGTGGTCAGGAAAGGGACATTTGGACTGAGCCTGGAATGTTGAAAAGTGGCCAGCTAGGAAAAGATCCACAAGTGTGTACCAGAAAGAAGACTAGGTACAAAAAGCTCTTAGGAGGAAACAAGTTTTTGTGCTCAAGGACTAGCTAGAATATGGCCAGAAATAGAATTATGAGATGTGGTGTGAGCCGGAACAGGGGCAGATGTGTAGGGCCTTGCAGGCCATAGGAGAGCAGGGCTGGCTTTCACTCCAAGAACATTCATCTTGTTCTGCCATCAAGTACCCAGGCCAAGCTTCCTTTGCTTTAGGAAGCTTTCAATGGGATACGAGCTCCCTTTCTCCCCACCCCTCCCACCACCTCACCCAACAGGATCAGACTACCTGGGGGACATAGAAATTTCTGTTTTGGGATTTGGAAGGAACGAGAGGAAATTTAGAACATCGTTCCCTGCCTCTCCTCCTAACTGAAAAAAAGCCATTCCCAGACGCCTCACCCATGGATTTTCTGGCCAGAGATGCCGAGAAACTTGTCCAACTTCACCCAAATAGCAAGTTGTAGGTCCAAGGTATGAATTCAGGTTGTGTTTTTAAGGTAGTCATCTTCTCCCATACCATATGTTTCCCGGAAAACTTGAGAAGAGGCCACTTGGGGAAATTGCACAGAGCCTTTGTTCACAGTAGACCCCAGAGAGCAGATGAAGAACAGCATATCTCTTGTCACAACCAATCCAAGTCAAACAGTTATCAGCTAAATGTCCCCAGCAAGGACATTTATCGGTGGGTAAAGGAAATCAAGGCAGAAAGGCCAGAGAGGAAAGAAATGGATGTTTTCTACAGTATTGTATGTGCTCCATGCCCTGACCAGGGTCTGCTCCTTCCAGTTCCCTGCTATGCTGACCACCCACCTCCACGGGCAGGGCCTTCACCTACAGCATCATGTGGGCCTTCAGCAAACCCAGGCCAGCTTTTTTTTTTTTTTTTTCTCACCGTGGAACCAGTTAAACCTAGCCCCTGGCTGGGACCGTGAGGTTGGCCACAGATTGGCATTGGCAGAAAAAACTCCTTGGGCTAATTTCTGAAGCTGAAGCTCAGAAAGGGCTTCCTTCCCTTAGCTGCCCCCTCCCTGCGATCAGGAGCACGGTAAGCAGCCAAGGAGCTGGCCAGCGCTTCCAACTGCCAAAGGTGTGGGTGGGACATTAGAAAGGTCCGGAAGACCCAGCTCAAGGGAGCGTCTACTGGCTTTTCTGCTGAGTTGGCTGATGGGAATCCAGACACTCCTGAGCAAGTGATATTCATATTTTTGCAGGTACTGGCTGAGACATGACCCGTTTAATCAGGAGTGGCGTGGTTAGAGCTTTTTAAAAACCCACCCTGAAAAGTCCTAGAAGGAAGTTAGCAAGGACTGCCTATAGCCCTGCAGAGCAGAAATGGATTTGTGTAGTGGCCATCTTTTTCCCTCAGGCACCTGCCGGGACAGACTTTGGGGAGGAGCCACCAAGTTGGGCTCCAGGAACCAGTCCTCCTTGGGCTTCTGGGGACACCAGGAGAGCCAGGACTCGGGACACCCGCAGGGTTCCTCCCTACTGATGGAAGGTACAGGAGTGGGTTAGGACTCTCACTTGGGAACTCACACCCACCCCCAGACTGGACCCTGTATTAGTGATTGTCAAGAATTCCAGATGCTTCGGTGACAACAGAGCAAATAACAAAATAGGAATAAGGAAATCAAAGATCTGGAAAAAGACACACAGAGAGAATAAGGAATGGGAGGAAGAGGGAGAGAGGAGAAAGAAGAGAAAATACAAAAAGAATCTTCGCATTCACAAAAATTACCTTCACAATTCTCATGGGGGCGAAGCTTGTGTTGTGATTCCAGCTTACAGATGGGAAAACTGAGGGCTTCCATGAGTTCCCCAGTGAGTTAGGACAGAGCTAGGACTGGAATCAGCTGCCTGGCTCCCCCTTTCTACACCATCCCACCATGTCTGTTTAGAGTATGTGGAAAACCAGCAGCTGCACTTGGGGTCACTCTGGCTAGATATGATTTTGGTGTGGGATCCCTGCCCCTTTCTCTACACTGGGCTTGAGATCCCAATCTTAAGTGCATATGCCAAGACCATTACGCACAGATGTAGGACGGGTCTTGTCCATGAACGACAAGAAAAGAGGTGCTGTTGTGAGATTAGCCTGCAAATAAGTGATCTGCTGGAGGCCAGGGGCTGGGAGAATGGGTGGCCTCAGTCCTTTTAAATCCCTCCCCCCAGGACCCAGAGCCACTTAGTTACTGACTAATCCTACTGGTCAACCAGTCTACCAAATTCCAGTGTCCACTGGTTCATCAATAAGTAAATATCAAATACCATTTTTTGTTGTTCCCAGCGCTGCCTGAGTCAACGCGGAGATAATTCTTTTTTTTTAACTTAAGCCTTGACTTTCAGCCTTAAGGAGGTCACAGTCTGCATGGTGAGGCAGAGCCAGCCTACACAGGAGGAAATACAAGTGCTAACTTGGGTGTAGGAGCAGCCCCGGTCGGGAGAGGTAAACCAGCCTCGTTCTTTATTTAGCGTTAGTTGCTTCCACTAGTGTGCCGGTAAGCCCACTCCCAAAAAGGCAGAGAAAGACAAAAGCCCTCATTTGTAATGTCCCCTCATTGTCCATGTTGGATATAGTACCATCAGGACCAATTTCAAGCTCCCTATGTGACATCACTGAACACGGAGTTGGGAAGAGATACGGGAAGTTATCTCTGGCCAGCCAGAGCGCCCCACTGGTTCTCCCTGAGGCCCTGGGAAGGGAAGACCCTACTTGTCTCACCCCTGCGCTGCACGTGGGCTGTGACCTTCCCTAAGTCACATGCCGTACCAGCATGCTGGCATGAAGTAACACGGCCATGTACGTCACCAGCAATGTATCTCTCTAGCTGAGATGTATCGATTGCACAATGGAAGTGGTCTACGCCAAAGAGCTGTGCACCTCACAGGGGCTCAACAAATGTGAGCCTCTGGTGCCCCTTCTCCTCCTTCAGAGGCCTGGGGTACTTGGGCCACCATTTGTTCATTCATTCATTCAGCAGATATTTCCTGATTGACCTCTCTCTGTGCTGGGCACTCTGCGGAGGGCTGTGGAGACAGCGAGTTACAAGACAGATGCGTAGAGCTGACAACACGGGACAATGATGACCGGGCCCCTAGAACTGGGTTCTAGTCCTGACTCCATCTCCAACTTACTGTGTGGACTTGAGCAAATCGCTTAACCTCTCGGGGCCTTAGTTTCTTCACCTGTAAACTGAAGGAGTTGAACTTGCCATTCACTAATGTCTATTCAAGCTCTGAGCTTCTGTGGCTCCAGGAAGGGAGGCGAGGTCTGGAAGGCACAGGAAGGAGAGTTGAAGGAACGGGCAGCTCTGTGGGAGAAGACCAGACGGGAGAGCAGATGGGACCCTTGGAGATCTGGCATGAGTCCCTTGAAAGAGGAGTGGACACGTTTAGTGTGGTCCTTGAGGGAGGAGCTCTGGGGTGGAAATTATAATGGGGTTGGGTCATCGGACACCAGCTTGGAAGATGTTGAGCGCCATCCCAGCTGCCCAGCCATGGCATGAGCCGACTTGTGAAGGAACGGGCCCCTCCTAGTCAGAGACTGAAGACCACCTGCCTCGGCCACGTGGACAGGATCCCCGGCAGGGAGGTCATGGCTTTAAAACCCCAGCTGCTGGCCCCTCTTCCAGTCTGCATATCTCGAGAGGCTCACCCCATCCTGCTGCCAGGGACGTGGGGGGGGTGTGCTCATGACCACCTGCCGAGTGCCAGACCCTGTGCCAGTCTCCAAGCCAGAGACACAGTTCCCGCCCCGGACAGGGGAGCCAGACTGGCACTCAGTCTTGAAACAGCCGTGGGGGTGGGTCCTGGGGTTATTAAAGTAGTAGGTGGCCGAGCCAGGGCCCGGACTGGGGGTCTCCGGTCTGGTGGCGGAGGGGGTGTCTCAGGTCTGGGGGTCTCCACTGCATGTTGCTGGAAGAGGGATTCAAGGCAAGGGGGTGAGCTGCCCGTCCAGTCTCTTAGTTTGGTGGAGTAGAGGCTAAGGCCCTGGCCGGGTTGGCAACCGTGAGACAGTCTAGCTGATGAGAACGTGGAGGGTTTCCCTATCTCCAACTATGGGGCATGCACACGTGCATACACACACACACACACACACCCTCAGCTCAGTTCAAAAGCTCTACTAAGCTTACTTTCCCCTGTCAGGTCTCCTAGTACTTCTCTCCTGAGAAAGCCAGTTCCTTGGTGACCAACCCAACCACACACAGAACCCCTCATCTCCCAGCCTTCATCCAGCTTTCCCATCCTGCTCCCCTCAACTCATTTCACTTCATTCTGGACACCCCAGTCCCCTTCCTCTGCCCCAGCCCCGTCCCCTCACCACCACCTCGAAGTTCTTCCCATGGAGAAAGGCCTCCCTGTTGACGGGCTGGCAGAGTCCTTCTCTTCCCATAAAAGACTCAGTGAGTCCTGGAGACACTTGGAAGCTGGACAGAATGGTATTTCTCCCTATTTTCTTTACAGCTGAGAAAACACAAACACAAGAGCATATTTATTGCAACGTTTCTATCCCAAAGTTTGTCTTAAAAAAAGAAGAAGAAATAAAATTAGTTTCTCTGCCCAGTCCACCCCTACCCCAAACCCCTGCCCTTTCCATTCCCTGTGGAGGCCAGGGAGAAAAACAGAGCGGGCCCCAGCCCCACAGAGAGGCACTGCATCCCGGACAATGGCGGGCTTGTTCACAGAGTTCAGGAAGAAACACACCTCCGAAAACATACACAGAACTTCCCAGTGGAGGGTGTTCTGAGGGAAGAAGAACAGGCGGGCCCTGTGTCTGGGCACAGTATCCCTGAGGCTCTGGGAAGAGAGGAGCCCGCAAGTCTAGCCCCTTCCCCAGACAGGAGGGGACACCTTACCCTTCTAGCCTCCGGGGGGACTATTTCCCCACAATGGGTCATGCTGGGCCTGAAGGAGAGTGCCACAAGTCAGCGGCCCCTCAGGGTGCCCGGACCTGGAACCCCAGAGATTGAAGGCAGCATTGAAGGAGAAAAATCTCTGAGGAGAAGCAAGGGACTGCTTGTTAGGTCTTTGGGATTTTCCAGACGTCCTCTGGTGTGAGGGGAACATGCCTCACGCACTCATCTCTGTCCCCCGAACAGGGCCCACACCGACAGCCCTTCCAGCTCTCAGGTGACCAACGTATGTGGCATGAATAACAGTGATGGAAAGAAAGGTCACTCAAAACAACAGGCCAGGTCAACCCAAAAGGGTTCCCCAGAGTCCTGGGCCCCGCCTGTCCCTCCCCCATGCCTTCCTGGGAAGGGAGCCCAGGAGTCACCCCCCCACGCCCCATCGTGCCTGAGCCAACAGCGACACCTGCTGGGCCATCAGACCGGGGTGGGGGGGGGCGCTGTCCCAGCCTCCCAAAGCTCCATGCTTGTCTTTAGTTTCAGGTCCTCCATCCCCTCCGCCTCCCTCCCCAACAAGGAGCATCTGTGATGCAGACGCTTCTTAAACCAAGACAAAATGCTCCCAGACTTGAGAGGAGGGTGCAGGTGCCACCAACAGAGCAACTCAGGAAACATCGTCGGGCACCTGTCGTGGGGTACCAGCCACAGGTGTCTGCCTCGGGACTGCATACCCTCTAGCTGGTGGTGCTCCATCTTGGCCGCACGTTAGAACCTTCCAGGGAGCTTTTAAAATGTCTGAAGACCGGGCTGAAGCCCAGGTGATTTCCACATACAGCCAAGGTCGACGACCACTGTTCTGGTTGATCTCTTGTAAATTTAATGGGGTCTTTTTGGGGTCTACCTGCACTGGCCCACTTGGAGTCAGGGGCCCAGTTGTGCAGGGAAGGCCTTTATGTTGTGGTTGTCATGTATTTGTATACTTGGCCTAACAGTTTTACAGCAGATAACAATAAGGAAGTCTTTTCTGCTTCACATGAAGTCATTGTTTGGGCCAGTAAGAGGGCTCCGGGGGTCCTGGGTTCTCACTGCTCTCCTCCATGGTTAATCTGTCCATCCCAGAGCCTCCGCAAGAGCTCTTTGGATGGGCATCCTTCCCCTGGCTTGAACCGGGCCCCTGTGAATTGTGTTCGAAAGCTTGGAGCATCCTTCATCCTAGAAACACACAAGATTCCCACATTAGAAGTTGGGGGCAGGCCTGGATTCCATCAGGGAGGTTGACTAACTCATTTCATTTCTCCGGGCCTGGGGGATTATAGTAGACTTCTCCAAAGAGACAGAATCAATTGGATGTGTGGGTCTATAGAAAAAGAGATTCACTGTAAGGAACTGGCTCACATGATTCTGGAGGTGTAAGAGCCAATGTTTCAGTTCAAATCTGAAGGCAGTTTGAAGGTCATCAGGCAGGAGGAATTATCTCTCTCCTGGGGGTGGTTCAGTCTTTTTGTTTTATTCATGCCCTCAACTGATTGGATGAGGCCCACCCACATTATCAGGGCAATCTGCTTTACTTAGTCTACCAACTTAAATGTTCACCTCATCCAAAAACACCCTCACAGATGCACCCAGAATGATGTTTGAACAAATATCTGAGCAGCCCAGGGTCCAGTCAAGTTGACATAATATCAGCCGTCACAGGGATCCTTCAGAACGAGCCTCTACAGCTTAGAAGCTGGGAAGTGCCCTAGAAGAGACAGGAGGAGGTTTCCAGCCTAACACGTGTAATTAAACTGAGAAATCTGTGAAGACTTTGTGAAGAGAGGATTCTTGGAGGAGACACCCCTCGAACCACACGCAGCCGCCTTATCTTGATGTGATTTCAGATCCTTGCGCGTGGAATTGATCACCTTGTGTCGTGTGCCACGTGACCCTCAATCTCCCCGTATCTGAACCTCCAACTAACCCCTCTCCCTCTCTTCTTCCAGGTGAACTATGACCACTTTACTCCTGGTGTTTGTGACTCTGAGCGTCATCACAGCAGCCAGCTCACTAGAAGCTTCAGGTAAGGACACCCCCATGCGTGTCTCACTTATCCAGCAGCCACAGAAGACTGGATTCTGGGTACTGGGTCCTGAACTTAGTACTGCTGCTCCCAGGGACATAATCTCCCCTTTCCTGACCTTTTCCTGGCCCTGCCTGCCCCTTTTCTATCAAAGACAAGCCTAGCCGCAAGGGAAGAGCGCCCGTGCATCTGAATGCACACACGCACACGCACGCATCCGGGAGCCCTTGCTCACGTAATCCTGCTCCCGGCCACCCTCTCGGACGGACAGCTGAGGGGGAGAGCTCCTGGCAGGCGCCCGTCTTCCCATCTCCTCTCTATGGATCCTACCCAAAACCGCCACACACTGAGCTTGGGGTTGGGGCAGGATTATAGATAAGCCAAAAGAGGAAAAGCTGCCAAGGGAGGATCAGCTGGAACATCAAAGAAGAGACCATTCCTTGAGAAACAGAAAGAAGTCCCCAACACATCACACAGGTCTTTGTTTTTCTTGGCAAGCCGTCCTCGGGAAGACCCCGCGTGGTCTCTCGCATATGGCAGGCACGAGGTGGGTTTCTGATCATCGAGCCCTCAATCAAATGGACAAACTATCCACTGGCTGCAGGATGGGTTTTGCTCTGGGCCATGCACTTTAGAGGCTTCCCTCTGGCCCTCCTCCAGCCCCAGTGCTCCTTAAAGGTTAAGGGGTCTGTAGGGACATGTCCACTTGGATCTATGCTCTCCCTTTAGACCACACTCTGGATACCCAGGATGCCCAAAATTCCCTGCCCAAGTGGACCCAAGCCACTTCCAGGGCCCATCCTCCAAGACAGGGGACCATGCTCTTGGTGAGAGCCGCCCCAGGCCTAAGGGAGAGGTCAAGGGGTGGCTGTTTGTGTGGGGTGTGGACAGAGCTGGGGTGTGAGGGCTGGGATAAGCACAGACCCCTCACGGTACAGAGAACTGGCAGAGAAGAGGTGGCCTCCTGCTTGGCCACCAGAGCCCAATGCAAAACTCTAAGGAATCCAAGAATTCTAAATTTGAATCTGGCTTTTCATTTTGAAAGGTATCATTGTCAAATAGGAAGATAGAACATATTTTAGTTAACATTCTGTGGACTTGATTTATAACTTTTAAGTATTTATACATAGGATATTTGGGTCTCCATCTGTACTCTCACCCAAGGACCCACAAATATCCAGCCCCTGGCTGTAACCTGGGTGGTTACAAACCAGTTCGTAGGGTTGGTTGAGAGCTTTAAAAATTGCAGCATTGGGTACTGCAGTCACTTTTAGCTCTCCCTGGGGACCCAGAGAACAGCCAGCTCTAAAACCATGCTGTGTTGTGGGGCAAGGGCAGAGCATTCAGAGGGAGATTTTTGTGGAAGGACCTAGTAGTGGCTGCCCAGGACATCAAAGGTTAGGGCTGGACCCCCCCAAACATTCCTGGCTCCCCCTTCCTTGTCCTGTTATGTATCTACCACCTACAAATACCTGAAACATTTTTATTTTCAACCTGGAAAAAAAAAAGGGTCCCATAAGTGCGTGACCTGCTGTGAAAGGTGCAATTTTTGCAGAAGCTGTTTCTTTCCCATTCCAGGGGAAAGACAGTTACGTCTAACTGGATTTGGTAAACATGCTGCATCTTCCCTACCAATACTCTCCATGATTTTTTGTGGAGCTAATCATATCCCATGGCCAACCCCCACCCCTGTCTGACTTTTTGCGGACGTACGTGAATGTCTGCTCTTCTCCAGCCAGCCCCCCACCCCTGAGTCCCCAACAGCAGGAGAGAATGCCTTGTCCCTCAGCAAAGATAGGATGGAGTCCAAAGCAGACCTCAAGTGGGACACGTCTGTGCCGTTTTGCATCTGAGCTTTAAACATCATGTGGATTTTTTTTTCTTCCTCATCACAATTTTTCCTGCCCGAAAGTGATTTTTCCCAAAATCTTGGTGTCAAGCTGTCACTCCAGGAAGATGGGTCCTGTTTCTCTTATGGCTTGGTATCCCCTGGGGTACCCCAGTTTGAGAAACAGGGGGATCTCAGCTCTAAAGTTTTCCTTGCCCTCCTTTGCAACCCTTTTCCAGTCTTGAGGTGCAGAGACCAGGGTTCTTGAGGAATGCTGCTCTGGAAAAGGCGTTGCAAAGCTTCCTGGGAATTCTAGGTGGTACAAGAGCGCCCCCCCCAATAAATACAGACGCACTCACAGGATTTTGTCATTTCCAGAAGGACTGACAGGGAGGCTGGGTGGTGGTCCAGGCACTAACAGTTCTGTCTCTGCCCCACAGACCCTGACAACTCGCTGAGTGTCAGCATCCCTGAACCGTCCCCTCTGCGGGCCCTCCTGGGGAGCTCCCTCACCATCCCCTGCTACTTCATCGACCCCATGCACCCTGTGACCACCGCCCCCTCCACCGCCCCCCTTGCCCCGAGAATCAAGTGGAGCCGCATTTCCAAGGAGAAGGAGGTGGTGCTGCTCGTAGCCACAGAAGGGCAGGTGCGGGTCAACAATGCCTACCAAGACAAGGTCTCGCTGCCCAACTACCCGGCCATCCCCAGTGATGCCACCTTGGAAATCCAGAACCTTCGCTCCAATGACTCTGGAATCTACCGCTGTGAGGTTATGCACGGCATTGAGGACAGCGAGGCTACCCTGGAGGTCGTGGTGAAAGGTGAGAACCTCCCACAAGGACACTGCTTCACCTGGGGAAAGAACCAGAAGGGTATCGTCACGGGACTGGACGAAGGCAGGCTGGTTTTCAAATCCCAGCTCCTCCCCCACTGTTTTGCACCCACCTGAGTCAGGTCACTTAGCTTCAGTTGTGCCTCTGTAACATGGAGCTGGGACTGTCATTCTCTCTGGACTTTGAGGGACTTAAAAACGTCCTGGCCATCGTCTCATGCAAATGAAAGTTTGTGCTTTGTTGCAATCCCATGACTCCATGGGCCTTGTGATCATCCCCATTTTACAGATAAGCAAACTGAGGCTAGGTGATCTGCCTGAAGTTTCCCTGGAAGCGAACCAGAGCGGTCTCCTAACTCTTCATCCAGATGTCTTTTCCCTGCCCCACCTCCCACCCCAGCCCCACCCTCAGCTCCAGGAGCCAGAGAAAGGGACGAAGTCTCCCTGGTTCCCTTTCTCTCAATGGCCCAAGGAGAATGGTTGTGTCCTTGGTTGGCTTGAGGACAGGGTTCCCACTAGGATGCCCCTGGGCTGAGGATACATGGGGCTCTAAGTGTCTCTTTCCCCGAAGAAAATATGGGGCCCAGGAGTGCCAAGAAAAAAGTAAAAGGAGGCAGATTTTAGTTCAATTCAAAGAACTTTCTGATTATCAGAGAAATCCAAAACAGATACTCTGTGAGGTAGTGAGGTCCCCGTCACTGGAGGTATTTCAGCAAAGGCAGAAGGACCACACGTGAATGTGGGGAGGAGATCTGTGCATCAGCTAGAGGCCCAGACCTGAGGTCCCTAAGGCCCCTTTGACCATAGCCATAATTCTTCGAGGACTTCGATGACGGGAGGCTGTGCCTGATCTGCTCTCCCGCCCGCGCGTGTCTTGCAGGCGTTGTGTTCCATTACAGAGCCATCTCCACGCGCTACACGCTGGACTTCGACAGGGCACAGCGGGCCTGCCTGCAGAACAGTGCCGTCATCGCTAGCCCCGAACAGTTACAGGCCGCCTACGAGGACGGCTTCCACCAGTGTGACGCCGGCTGGCTGGCCGACCAGACTGTCAGGTGAGCCCCCGGGCCACGCAGAGTGGGGTGGGCGATGGGCTAGAACACCAGGCCAGCCTGGGCTGGGGCTGGAGCAATGCCTTGGCCGACTCTAACAATCCTTATGTCGTTATTCAGAAGCAAACGTTTGATTTGGGACCGTCCGGTTGCGCTATGAGGAAAGATAGAATGCTGTGTCAGGTATTCTGCGTGCAAAAAAATTCATCACGTGCTTTTCTAGAAAGCTCCAGTGCTCCAGGAGAAATACTTTTAGTAGCCGCTAGGAATTTTAAAATAATACAGAACTTGCACAGAAGGCCTTTCTGTGCCTTACTTTGTAAAAAAGGGGCTTATTGTATTCATTTGAAGATGCAGCACGAGCAATAAAGCAAATGTGCCCCTTGTCCCAGACCATCTCAGACAGGAGCTCCCGGGGCAGGTGTGGGGGGGCAGGACACATTCTGAAACGTCTGGTGGCTCTGCTGATAGAAGTCTCATGACCTGTCCAGATCCCTGTCATTCCGCCCTGTGGCAGAATGAACAGCTGCTAGCAACTTTGCCCTACATGAGCAAATTACACATCATTACCCTTCCTACCCCTGTTCCCCTTTGCCATGATTTCTTCAGTTTCTTGAAGCTTTGGTGTTTTGTGTATTTTTGTAAACCGTCTGCCTTTTTTTCGTTGTTTTTAATAAGGCAAGGCATAAATTAAGCTTTTTGGCGCCTTTTTCCCTGAGTGCAGCTGCGGTGGGATGGGGACCCCAGCGGGACAGACAGAGCTCTGCCCTCGAGGGATCTCAGTCCATGACAGCAAGCCTGTCGGGGCAAAGATGAGATATTCATTCAGGGTGGATCAAAGCTCTGAATGGAAAAGCCAGAACCGCAAAGCCTCCAGAAGAAAACAAAGGAAAATACCTTTGCGATCTTGGGGTAGATCTTTCAGATCTTAGGACACAAATGCCACCAACAGGAAAACAAGACAAGACAGCAGCCTAGCATAGTGCGAGAGCCCACACCGCGGCCTCGGAAAGAGCTGGGCTCACACCGCAGCTCTGACACTTAGAAGCTGTGTGACCTTGGGCTAATTGTTTAACGTCTCTGGGCCCCAGTTTCTTCCAGGTTAAAATGGAGTGTTTCTAGCACTTGCCTCATCAGGTGGACGTGAGACTCAAATGATACAAAGCAGGGGTCAGCAAATGGTGGCCCACGGGCCAAATCCAACCCACCCTTGTTTCCATACGTAAAGTCGTGTGGGAACTCTGGTTGTTTCACACTACAGTGGCAAAGTTGAGGGGTCAAGATGAGACCCTAGGGGCCACAAGACCTAAAACATTTACTATCTGGCCTTTCTACAGAGAAGGTTTCCAGGCCCTGGATGTTCTGTTCCGATAAATATTCAGCAAATGGGGTTGCCTGTAATCACTGGTAACTGTGAAAACATGTATCTCAATAACGCTTGGGGAAGAAAAGCCGTAAAGACAAACAGTCTACATATCCAGGGCAGATGCTGGTAAACACATCAGTGAGTCCCCGTTTCCTCCCACATGGGAGGAGGATACCAGGGCCCGGGCCACGGGCCCCTTCTGTCCCCTGAGTGTCACACGACACTCACTCTGTGTTCCTGGCAGGTACCCCATCCACACTCCGAGGGAAGGCTGCTATGGGGACAAGGATGAGTTTCCGGGCGTGAGGACCTACGGCATCCGCGACACCAATGAGACCTATGATGTCTACTGCTTCGCTGAGGAGATGGAGGGTGAGGCCCCGCTGCCCCCTTCCCAAGACCCCTGTCTGTCCCCTTCTCGCCACTGACACCAGGGATCACGTGGGCCTCCTCTGGGGCAGAGCACGAACCCAGGGCAGCACACCCCAGACCCCTCTCTGCCATGCTCAGAGAGGGTAGGGGGAAGGTGGGGGGAAGGAAGGGGCCCACAGATCCCCTCCCTCCCCACTTTGGAAAGAACCTCAGTAGCCGCGGGCACCTGCCAACTGTCTGGCACCACTACTGGGCCCAAGAATGCTTGTCTCTGTCTCTCCGCTGGGACTGCCCCTCCCAGCCAGGATCCCCTGCTGCTCTGACCAGCCCATCACTGTCCCAAGGGTCACTGCACCAGTAAAGCCCAGCCCAGGCTTGTCACCCTCACAAAGGACAGCCCAGGGCACTCCAGGGTGGGCCCATCAGGAATGTCCTTCCCAGGAGAGCCAGCTGCCTTTCTACCCTCTCTAGCTTCCCTGCCGCCAGCCCCCAGCGCCATCCAGGCTGTCCCAATGGGCCAGTTCTGGAGAGCCTCGGCGGTGGTGGGAAGGAACCCGGAGTCTTTCTCTGCTTTGTATGGGGTGCTAATTTTGATCACAAGCAGAGCTTCCCGAATTCCCCGGGCATGTGGATGACACCCCTCCTCCCATCTGCACCCATCACCCCTCTTGACATTCCAGGCTCTGCTGCCTCTGCCCCCACCCCCACCCAAGTTCAAAGCTTCCCCCAGGCTGGAGATAAGACCTGACGACCTGGCTCATTCTGAGGCTGGGACAGTCCCCTGCTTTCTCACCCCCAGGCTCCCTTTCCTCATTCTCACCCCTGGGCCCAGGGCCTATTAAAGAGCAAGTATTTGTGTTCCCATTCTTGGCTCACCAAAGACACGCCAATCAGAGCTGCCACTGAGCGGGGACAGCCAGGGCCTCCCCGGAAACAGGTGCCCACCACCCACCCCTACCCCCCCACACACAAACACAACATGCTTAGGTTTGTGGAAATAGTAAAAAGAGCTCACAAGGCCCTTATGAACCCTGGTTTGGGAACCACTGCTCTGAGGGTCAAAGTCTAATGCCTACTCTTCCCATCACAACTTGAATTTTGTTAAAGGATTGCTTGCATGGGCAATGCTTAACTCCTAGGAAAGATGCCCTAGGAGGGCATGGATTCCCTGGGGATGCAGGACAGGAGCGGCGAGAGAGGTCCTCACCCTGCCGGCCCTGTCCTTCACAGGCGAGGTCTTCTACGCGACATCTCCGGAGAAGTTCACCTTCCAGGAGGCGGCCGACGAGTGCCGGCGGCTGGGCGCGCGGCTGGCCACCACGGGCCAGCTCTACCTGGCCTGGCAGGGCGGCATGGACATGTGCAATGCTGGCTGGCTGGCTGACCGCAGCGTGCGCTACCCCATCTCCAAGGCCCGGCCCAACTGCGGGGGCAACCTCCTGGGCGTGCGGACCGTCTACCTGCACGCCAACCAGACGGGCTACCCGGACCCCTCGTCCCGCTACGACGCCATCTGCTACACAGGTGGGGTTGGGGGGAGGGGTCGTGCCACGGAAAGGGGGGCCCAGAGGAGGGGAGCTGGGAATGGGCGTTGGTTTCTGCCCCTTCAAGGGGCCACAGGGTACCCGAACCCCATGTCTCAGCAACCCCTGTTTTCACTAGCTCCTAGAACAGCTAAGGGAGAAGCACCGTAGCAGCAGGATCCAGGTTGGCGGGCACAAAACCATGCCCCCACCAGGCGGGCACCGTTACCCACCCTCTTGAATCCAGGGTCCTTAAAAGAAGACCCACGTGGTTATTAAAAAGAGGGGGGGGGCAGTTTTGACCCACAATTCATTTGAAAACTTAGACTAAAACTTTTTTTTTTTTAAGATTTTATTTACTTATTTGACAGAGAGAGCACAAATAGGCAGAGTGGCAGGCAGAGGGAGAGGGAGAAGCAGGCTCTCCGCTGAGCAGGGAGCCAGACGTGGGGCTCAATCCCAGGACCCCAGGATCATGACCTGAGCCGAAGGCAGCTGCTTAACTGACTGAGCCACCCAGCCGCCCCTAGACTCAAACTTTTAAAAATAAGATTTTTATCTCATATTTTACAGTCTGGGTTAGCATTACAATTACATGCTAGTTCTTAGAGGAAAAAGAACATGGATACTACGGAGCTGCATCCCTGTTATGACAAAACTGGGAACAGCACAGTGGCCCAGCTCCTTCCTGTTTGGCTTTCACGGCCTGACTTTACACGAAGAGGGGCGTTTTTTTGCAAAAGTAATGAGGATTTCCCCCAAAGCCTCTCTTAACCCTTTAATATCCTAACCAGCGTTTTTGAAGTGGTAGCACGTCTGTGGGTTTCCTCTTTCTTCAGTGATTGACTGGCTTGTTCCTGCCAGACCCTCGTTGGCTCGCGACCGAGGCTGGCAGTGGTCTTTGGTCACTTTCATCATGGCATGGGCTCCCGCATCTTTGGCAAGATTTCTCAGTTCCACTTTGTAACTGACTTACATCGTCCTGCTGGCTAGTTACAACATCAGGTAGCTGGAAGATAGGTGAGGAGGCGGCGGGCATTGAGCAGGAAGGGATGTTGGAGCCAGACCAGTTATACAAGTGGTGAGCCACTTGGCCAATATCTCACGGTATGATGTCTTGGCATTCTGGCAAAAGGAGATGGAAGCCTCCTAGAATGAGTACTCACAGAGTTGAGGCTGCCAGGTACACCGCAGGTGCTTTCCTTCCCTGGCAAAGGAAGGAGGTGGATCCGATGCTCGTCTCCCTCAAGCCAGCCCCAGGTTGAGCCACTAAAGCCCATCTTCCTCCCCACCCCAGGTGAAGACTTTGTGGATATCCCAGAAAACTTCTTCGGGGTGGGTGGTGAGGAGGACATCACCATCCAGACAGTGACCTGGCCTGACATGGAGCTGCCCCTGCCCCGAAACGTCACCGAGGGTGAAGCCCGAGGCAACGTGATCCTCACTGTGAAACCCATCTTTGGCGTCTCCCCCACTGTCCCGGAGCCCGAGGAGCCCTTCACGTTTGCCCCAGAGCCCGAGGAGCCCTTCACATTTGCTCCGGAGCCCGAGGAGCCCTTCACGTTTGCCCCGGAGCCCGAGGAGCCCTTCACGTTTGCCCCGGAGCCTGAGGAGCCCTTCACGTTTGCCCCGGAGCCCGAGGAGCCCTTCACGTTTGCCCCCGATGGAGGGACCTCTGCCTTCCCTGAGGCTGAGAACAGGACTGGAGAGGCCACCGGGCCCTGGAGTGTTCCCGCCACGCCCGGCCCGGCCTTCACCGCCTTCACCAGTGAGGACCATGTCGTGCAGGTGACCGCAGTCCCAGGCGCAGCCGAAGTTTCAGGGCGGCCACGATTGCCAGGGGGTAAGTGTCCACCCCTCAGGGGGCTGCATGGGGGCTGGGGGGCAGGTGGAAAGAACTTGGCCTAAGGATCTATACCTTCAACTTAGCCTGAGACCTGGGCGAAGCCTTCATCCTCTCAGACTCCGTTCTCCTTGCTTGTAAAACAAGGGGGTAGGCCAGAGAGTGGCCCCCACACTCTTTTGCCACAAAGCGTTTCCTTCAAATGAAGTCAGAGGTGGAAACTGGAGTATGTGTCAAGCAGGTAAAGATACCACATGGGTCTAGGTGAAGCAGGACCAAGAGCTGGGGTTCTTTTGTCTAGGACCACCCCTCCCCCCCCGCCCCATCAGGCACCACCACAGAACAGAGTCGCTTGAAAGCCGCTGTACGAGGTGACCCTGGGGCTCCTCACAGAGCTGACCTTCTGGGACGGGGGTCAGCAAACCAAGCTCCGAACGGCCACATCAGCTTGCCACCTGTTTCTCTATGGCCCACACCCTAAGGATCGCTTTACAGTTTTAAGTAGTTGGGCGACAAAGTCGGAGTGAGAATAATCTTTTGTGATGTATAATGAAAATGACATAAAATTCAAGATTCAATGTCCATGAATAGAGTTGGACTAGAATAAAAGCCACAGCTACTCGTCAGTGTGCTGTCTGGCCCTTTTCGGGCTACAGCCGCAAAGCTGAGTAGTTGTGACAGAAACCATTGAGCCCACGAAGACTAAACTGTGTCCTATCTGTCCCTTTCCAGAAAATGCTTGGCAGTCCCTCTTCTAGGATGGGGGTGTTCCGGTTGCTTAATAAAAGTCTGGAGGCTTGGGATGTTATAGAGCTCAGCTGATCCCCAAACTCCAATGCAAGAACAGGAAGCACATTCTGGGGTGGCTTTCGTAAAGACCTTGCTGGTGTCCCCTCCTGGGGGAAGAGCAGATGGACACTGTCATCCACCATCACACCCAGGATGCCACCAAGTGGGATTTCAGCCTGAATTGCCCAGATGAATACAATCTGTTGGGAAGGATAAATTGTTTCAAAGTTTTGGGGTAACCCCCCTGATGGCTGGGTCCCAGGGTTAGCCCAGGACTGGAAAGAGTCCCACTGGCTCCATGAGCCAAGGGACAGATGAGCATCGGCCACAGGACAGGATAAGGGACGTGGGAGAGTATCAGACCAGGGATTTGAAGCTGTGACATAACCTGGCCAATCACCCCGGGAAGTGTCAGAAACAGAAACGAATGTGATGTGTACGCAGCAGAATACAACGGGAGAGGCAGAGTAAGTGGGCAGCTCAAGGACAGGGCTCTGCCCCTTTGAGAACCTGGCAAAAGCCACGAGGCCACTCCCCAGAATGTGCTCGGTGCACACCCACAAAATCTCTGGCCAGCACTTTCCGGGCAGGCACCCACCCCCTGGGCCCTGGGCCAGGTAGAAGAAATGCCAGTGATTGTTCGATATATTCCTTAGCCTTTTCTGTATTTTCCAAATGTTCTTTGATGAATGCTTATTCTTTTTATAATGAGGAAAAGGCATTTGTTTTGAAGAGTAAAGGGACAAATGAGCAGCCTAGGAGTGAGGAGCCCAAAGAGGAGGGTTGGGGACACCCAGGGCAAAAAGTCCTCCAAGGCTCTCTCAGGGAGATGGATTTCAGGAGCAGCTTGAACAAGCAGAGGGAACCAACTCAGTTAAGAACAGGATCAGAAGTAGGAAAGGAAGGAGGGGATGAAGGGGAGTCATTCCTGAAGGAGCCAGGGCTCCCTCCCTGCCCTCAAAGCCGAAGAACCAGGCCCCGTGGGCCCCGGCATTGTGGTATCCAGTCCATGCCCTGAGCCTACGTTGTCTCTCCTTCTCTTCCTCTCTTCCCCACGCAGGGGTTGTGTTCCACTACCGGCCTGGCTCCGCCCGCTACTCACTGACCTTTGAGGAGGCTCAGCAGGCCTGCCTGCACACTGGGGCTGTCATGGCCTCTCCGGAACAGCTCCAGGCCGCCTATGAAGCAGGCTACGAGCAATGTGACGCTGGTTGGCTGCAGGACCAGACCGTCAGGTGAAGGACGAGCCCCTCCAGCTCCCCCCAGCCCAAAGCCGACCATGAGAGGTTGGGCTTGGGGAGCAGAACCTGTCACGGCACCCAGCAGAATGGGCACCTGCTACACTGTGCAGTAATTAATTAATTAATGACTCCGTGGCTCCTCCCTTAATTTCTCCCCCAGAACCAAGGCATATTCTGAGTGGGTGGGGAAGGGCCCCAGGTGATATTAAGTCCTTGGTCATTTACCCCCAAGGGACAGAGAGGGAGCATCTCCCCTCCAGCTTGATTTAGTGCCCTTCCATATAACGGGCTCTCTTCTGAAGCCAGGAATCCCCCAGCGGCCTCCAGACCCTTCCCCCAGCCACACAGGGACATTGCTGCATGAGGAGCTCCCTCCCGGTTTGCATCCCACCAGACAACTGAAGATGTGCCCTGCCCAAGTCCCCGAGAGAGACCAGCCAGCCCCTCCCTGGGCCCTGCATCCCCCAGCCTCTGGAACAGGCCTTCATGTGCCCCTCCTGCCCTCCCTTGCAGATACCCCATCGTGAGCCCACGGACCCCGTGTGTGGGTGACAAAGACAGCAGCCCAGGGGTCAGGACCTACGGTGTGCGGCCACCATCAGAAACCTATGATGTCTACTGCTACGTGGACAGGCTCGAGGGTATGGCCCATGTTCTCGCATTTTGGGCCCCAGCCAGGCAGGGGGCTGATGGGGAGACACAAAGAGGAGGGGGAACTACCATCCACCCAGTTCGGTTCCTGTTTAAGAAAGGCTGGCCCAGCCCCTCCCTAAGATCAAGCTCCTTCTCTCCCTCCTGTGTGGTTCATGTGGGTTTCCCCAGCACTGCAGGCAAGCACTGGTTCCTTTAAAAAGCAGTGATTTCTGCTGATAAATGAGTCTTTACTTATTACAAATAAATGTCATATACACCATCTGCCTCGTGGAGAGTCCTGATGCCCAGGAACAAATCAAAGACTCTGAGAAATCCTGCAGTAGAAAACCTCTTTAACTCTGCTTAACCAAGCAGCGCAAGCTTACTTAACCACAGACCTTTTCTTTTGTTTCATTTTATTTCTTTTCATTTCACTTATAATCACCAAATTACTATTCCACTGAACCCAATTTCGGAAATGCTGGTGTTCTGGAAAGATTTCGGCATACCCACTCACTTGTTTTGGGACCTGGGGCAAGTTACTTAAACTCTCTGGGCCTTAGTTTCCTCATCTATAAAATAGGAGCTGACTGTGCTCATATGAGAGCCTTTGGTGAGCGTTAAATATGTGTGACAAGTGCCCGGTACAAGTAGGTATTCAGTAGGGGCGCCTGGGTGGCTCAGTCGTTAAGCGTCTGCCTTCGGCTCAGGTCATGATCCCAGGGTCCTGGGATCGAGCCCCGCATCGGGCTCCCTGCTCGGCGGAAGCCTGCTTCTCTCTCTCTCCCTCCCCCTGCTTGTGTTCCCTCTCTCGCTGTGTCTCTCTCTGTCAAATAAATAAATAAAATATTAAAAAAAAAAAAAGTAGGTATTCAGCGAATGTGAACTTCCTTCCCCCAGATCAGACAGGCACCTGGGTACCGTTCTGCGTGTGGGGACCCGAACCCCAAGAGTGGCTCCAGGACCCGCCCCTCCCCCGCGATGAGTTCCCAGGGGTGGGGGTGAGGGGCTGCCAGTCCTCGGCATCCAGGACCTCCATGCTTGAGTGCTGTGGTGGAGGGGGGAGCACAGGGGGTCGGTGGGGGGTGCCAAGTGTGACCAGACAATCTAGAGAAGACGGAAGGAGGGAAGGTTGTTCCCACGTAGAAGGACCGACCGGTCTCAATTCAGTTGCCCTGTCCCCCCCCGCCCCCTCCCCCCGGGTGAGCAGAAGTCGCTCCGGCTGTGAGCATGAGGGTCACACGTGCCACCTGATTCTGCCCTCAGGAGAGGTGTTCTTCGTCACACGCCTGGAGCAGTTCACCTTCCAGGAAGCCCTGGCATTCTGTGAATCTCACAACGCCACCCTGGCCTCCACGGGCCAGCTCTACGCCGCCTGGAGTCAAGGCCTGGACAAGTGCTATGCCGGCTGGCTGGCGGACGGCAGCCTCCGTTACCCCATCGTCACCCCGAGGCCCTCCTGCGGCGGAGACAAGCCAGGCGTGAGAACCGTCTACCTCTACCCCAACCAGACAGGCCTCCCCGACCCGCTGTCCCGGCACCACGCCTTCTGCTTCCGAGGTACGCCTTCTCGCCTCTCCTCCAGCCTCCCTTCTGCCTGGCGTGCAACTCCTCTGGGTTCACCCCTTCTGGCCCCCGTCCACTATCTCTATCCATCAGAGCAAGGAGAAAAAATTCAGCCCCTCTGGGGCAGGGACAGCTCTGGGGCTAGCATGACCTTAGGCGTTGACCCCAAGGCAAGCACATCCTTCTAAAGGTCCCCCAGAGACCAGCAGAGAGAGGTGAGTGAGAACTGGGGCTCTAAAATCAGGCAGACCTGAATTTTAATTATAGCTCTGCTGCTTAGTGGCTGTGTAACCCAGGGCAAGTCACTTAACCTCTCTGTTCCTCTGCTTCGTCTATAAAATAGTGATATAATCGTTCCTGCCTCAAAGAGTCGCTGTGCGGATAAGCTGGGATAGTGCATACAAAACACGTGGCGATGTGCCTGGGACATAATAAATTCTCAGTAAATGTTATCCTTATCATTACAAATAACACACACATACATATATATACTGTTTTAATTTGTACACCCTTGCCAAATTTTCTTCCGCCTATAAATATGTCTGTGACGTGTTGAGTCAAAGTATTCTTTTACTCTTCACTAAGCACCAGAAATTCATGGTTTTAATTGAGCCACGCTGAGGACCCACTGCCACATCAATCAATCCTCATTACCTGCGGGAGTTCTGAGAGTGATGTCATCAAACAGCCCAGGGGGTGTGGCTAGGGCGTGGCCAAGGCCATGCTGGGCTCTGCCCAGATGAGACCCCCGGGTCTCCATCTACTGCAATGTAGATTGTAGTCACAGCTTGGGCCATGTTTTATATCTGATGCATCAAAACTGAGTGTCTTTGTAACTTCCTGTGAATGTATCATTATTTCAAAACAAAGTTAACAAAAAATAAAGCCTGAGCTTTCACCAGCTTCTCAGACTTCCGGAGTCACCTTTGAAAACCCAGTTCAAAGGAAGCTCAGCCCCACTGTGCAGCCTCAAGAAAGCCAAACTCCTCCCAGAGGATGTGTTGAGGCTCCTGTGTCGGGACCCCTCTCCCTGGTCTGGGCAGCAGAAGCCAAACCAGTTAGCCTCCCAGGACATTCTTAGCCTTGCACGCCCACTGGCCCCCACCCTCCGTGAACTCGGTCTTTTCTGTAACTGCAAAGAGGTTTGGCCTCCTTCCCGACCGAGCCCACCGCTGGTTTCCCCTAAACCAAAACAGTTACCCCCATCAATAAATCCTGCCTTCGGCCTCCAGTGCCAGGACAATCGTGGATTTTAAACAGCAGCCTCCTATTTTTGACCCAGACATACTTGGAACCTAATCTGTCCCCAAGAGAGGCAGCGTCGTGCCGTCGTCGAGAGCAGAGTAGTCTGGCACCAGATACTTGCCTTCGAAGACGAGATTTGCCATTTATAAGCCAGTGGCCCTGGGCAAGTCATTTAACTCTGTGCCTTAGTTTTCCTATCTGTAAATGAGATCATAGTATCTATCTCATAAGGCTGTTGTGGGGTAAAACAATTTTATATACATAACACCTTTAAACAATGCCTGGCATGTATAATACATTCTGCAGAAGGGATGCCCCAGACCGCCCTGAAACAATGGGGATACTGATGGTCTGTGCATATCAATATTGTGTAAGTGAGGCAATCAGCTCTCACAGAAGACAAGAGCCATCTTACTGGGCTTGGCGGGGCGTGCGGGCGGAGGTTGAGGTCCAGCAAAGTTTTTGCACCAGCCTGGTCCCCCTCAAAATCCCCTAGTCCCCCTGGAGAAGGGCCAGCCTGGGATGGGTGGCTGGCAGGAAAGAACGCTCACCATGCACCTCTCTTTAGGTGTCTCAGCAGCGCCCTCTCCAGGAGAAGAAGAGGGTGGCACACCCACCCCGTCTGTCGTGGAGGACTGGCTCGCTACCCAGGTGGGGCCTGGTGTGGCTGCTGTCCCCGGGGTGGAGGAGACCACCGCAATCCCGGACTTCACCATTGAGCCAGAAAACCAGACGGAATGGGAACCAGCCTACAGCCCAGCGGGCACTTCCCCACCGCCAGGTCTGTATGGCCAGGGCTCTGGGGTGTATCCTGAAGTCACACATGCCTGTCTGCCTAGGCTGTGGCCCAGGGGTGGTTCTCTCCCTGGGACCTGTGCTCTGTTTCCCCGGCCCTAACACTAGCTGGATATGCTGCCGGGGGCAAGGTCAGCCACCTCAAGTGGCCTCTAAGACAACTGCCAAGGCAAAGAAGGGGCAGCCTTGATCATAAAACACACCTCTCTCTCCCTCTCTCTCTCTCTCCACCCCCCAACTCGCTGTTCCCTTCTTTTTATTTCTCCCACCTACACACTGCGCTGCCCATCACTGAGCCGATCAGAGGGCTCTCAGTCTGTCCTCCTGCATTTACACCTCTACCCTCTAACCTTTTACAAACTCTCTTGTAGGCAGATCTCCAATAGTGGGGAAAGGACCTAGAGGGGTCATTGGAAGTGTGACTGTGACCTGTCCCCTTGCCTTGCTCCTCCTTCTGTGTCCCTCTTCTGGGCCAGGCAACCCCAGCCAGCACCTCCTGAGCCCCATCTGTCCTGATCAAATCAGATGAAACTTGATGGGATAAAAGCTTCAGTCCCCTAACCGTGTTGGAAAAAGTGTTTTGTGGCCATAAGGTTTGGGAGAGGCTGACTTACAGAAAGATTAACAGCTTTCCTCACTGCAGACCTTCTCAGTGCCTTGGATATGCTAATAAGTGCTATAATGCAGAGGGGGTGATGTATTCAAAGTGTCCCAAATGAATCTGACCAAAACCCATAGAGCATTCGTATATGGCCCAGTTTGGGTAAGGCTGAATTAAAGCAATGCCCAGTAATGTGTGTGTGCTTAGTAGTCAGCTTGCCGGGGGACAGGTTCATTTGAAGAAATGAGTATATCAGAGCTTCGCATTACTTCATGGAGTCACTCATTCAGTGCACTGTTCCCAAACAGTTCAGTCATGCCAGGCTGGGTGCTGGAAATGCAAAGTCTGGCCTCCCTCCCTGCCGGAAGGTGAGGGTGTATCGGCAGAGCAGGTGGGATTCTGGCCCGGAGACCTCAGCCAGCAGTCATACCTGCCTGTGACCCTTTCCTCACCCTTCACCAGGACAAGAATAACCAAGTCCTGTTTGGCCTGAGTGTGTGGCTTGGCACAGGATTCTGGCAGCGACCAGTGGGAGTTTCCATGGGAAGGGAGTCCAACGGGCCCCTAGAAATATTTTCCATTCTTCAGTTCCCTACTACCTTGGCCATATCAGGAGTCATCTGTACTGTTGTTAACTCTATGTCTCTTTCTTTAAATTGACTTGCTTTTAAAAAGAAACCTAAATTTATTTAAAAGAGAAACGTTTTATCATGACTGTTAGTGGCCACCCCAGAGTGTTTCTGGTATATATATATGTACACACACACACACCCCTAACACCCTCTTGTAAGCCACCACTACTATCCTGAACCCCCCACCCACCTCCAGGATTCTCCTGTAAGCCAGAGTAGGCTGTGAGCCTGCCCAGTGGGACTAGCACCTGCTTGGTTCAGGTCCTCTACCTGAGAAATAAGCCCAAAAGAACATGCAAGGTCCAGTCCCAGCTAGGTGTTTTTTGTTTTGTTTTGTTTTGTTTTGTTTTTTAAGATTTATTTATTTATTTGAGAGAGAGTGCGTGCGTGCGCAGGCAAGTGGGGGTAAGGGGCAGAGGGAAAGAGAGAAGAATCTTAAGCACACACCGTGCTAAGCACAGAGCCCGACAGCGGGCTTGATCTCATGATCCTGAGATCATGGCCTGAGCCAAAACCAAGAGCCGGACGCTCAACTGACTGAGCCACCCAGGTGCCCAACCAGCTAGGTTATTTTTAAATGCCGAGGGAAACAAGATGGAAAGAAAATAATGCAACCATGATTGTTTAGAATGATGAGACTTTTTCACTCTGTTTTCCAAATCCTTTTCAATAGCACTCTCAGAATTTACAAAAATGATGTATTTTTGCCAACAGTACTCTCTGGCCTCCCCTGCCTCAGAGGGATGGCTTTGGATGAATGATTCTCAGACTCAAGGGGGGCATCAGCATTGTGAGGGTTCCAGGGTGGGGGGGTGAGGAAGGGGCTTATTTAAAGACAACGTGCCTGGGTGGCTTAGTCAGTTAAGTGTCAGACTCTTGGTTTCCGCTCAGGTCATGATCTCAGGGTCCTGGGATCAAACCCTGTGTTGGGCTCCCCACTCGGTGGGGAGTCTGCTTGTCTCCCTCTCTCTGCCCCTCCCCCCGCTCACGCTCTCGCTCTCTCCCTCTCTCTAAAATAAACAAATAAATATTAAAATGAAAATAAAATAAAATTGAAAAAAAAAAAAAGACGACATGCTACCCCCACCCTAGAGTCCCCAGAGGGACTGGGGTGGGGTCTGAGAACCTGCTTTTCTATCAGGCTCCCAGGTAATGCTGGTGTTGTCGGTCCAGGGACCACATTTTGCAAATCATGGGTTTAGATAATGAGATGATCGTGTGGAGGTACTTGAGAGGTGACCTCCATTACTTTCCAGGGGAGCCAGGCCCCTCCTTGCCTGGGTTGTGTGGATGGCACCCCCTGGAGTCTCAAAGAGCATAGTTTCCTGGTCCCCTCCCTCCTTCCTTCCCCAGACACTGTGCAAGGTTCCATTAGAAAACGTGGGAGCACACCTCTGAAGAAAAGTTTTACTGTGGAAGGAGTGGGTGAGCCTCAAATAGAGCAGAGTTACTAAAGTAAATCCACGCCTCATCTTCTTCCTTTCCTCCAGGGATCCCTCCAACGTGGCCTCCCACCAGTGCAGCAACAGAGGAGAGCACAGAAGGCCCTTCTGGAACGGAAGTGCCCTCAGCCTCAGAGGGGCCGTCCCCCTCGGAAGGGCCATCCCCCTCAGAGGAACCACTCCCCTGGGAGGAGCTGTCCACACTTTCACCCCCAGTGCCCAGTGGGACTGAGCTGCCAGGCTCTGGGGAGGCATCCGGTGTACCTGAAGTCAGTGGTGACTTCACAGGCAGTGGAGAAGTTTCAGGACATCTGGACATCAGTGGGCAACCCTCAGGGGAAAGTGCAAGTGGACTGCCCTCTGAAGATCTTGACTCCAGTGGGCTCACGTCTGCTGTGGGCTCAGGCCTGCCTGTGGGAAGTGGACTGGCCTCAGGGGATGAAGATAAAATTACATGGTCCAGCATTCCTAAAGTTGGAGGTGAGGGCCTAGAGACCTCTGCCTCTGGAGTAGGGGACCTCAGCGGGCTGCCTTCTGGAGAAGGTCCAGAAGTCTCTGCCTCTGGAGTAGAGGACCTCAGCGGGCTACCTTCTGGAGAAGGTCCAGAAGTCTCTGCCTCTGGAGTAGAGGACCTCAGCAGGCTGCCTTCTGGAGAAGGTCCAGAAGTCTCTGCCTCTGGAGTAGAGGACCTCAGTGGATTACCTTCTGGAGAAGGTCCAGAAGTCTCTGCCTCTGGAGTAGAGGACCTCAGCAGGCTGCCTTCTGGAGAAGGTCCAGAAGTCTCTGCCTCTGGAGTAGAGGACCTCAGTGGATTACCTTCTGGAGAAGGTCCAGAAGTCTCTGTCTCTGGAGTAGAGGACCTCAGTGGATTACCTTCTGGAGAAGGTCCAGAAGCTTCTGCCTCTGGAGTAGGGGACCTCAGCAGGCTGCCTTCTGGAGAAGGTCCAGAAGTCTCTGCCTCTGGAGTGGGGGACCTCAGTGGACTTCCTTCTGGAAGAGAAGGAATAGAGACCCCTACCTCTGGTGTAGGGGACCTGAGTGGGCTGCCTTCTGGAGAAGGTCCAGAAACCTCTGCCTCTGGAGTAGGGGACGTCAGCGGGCTGCCTTCTGGAGAAGGTCTAGAAGCCTCTGCCTCTGGAGTAGGGGACCTCAGTGGACTTCCTTCTGGAAGAGAAGGAATAGAGACCTCTACCTCTGGTGTAGGGGACCTCAGCGGGTTGCCTTCTGGAGAAGGTCCAGAAGCCTCTGCCTCTGGAGTAGGGGACCTCAGCGGGCTGCCTTCTGGAGAAGTTCCAGAAGTCTCTGCCTCTGGAATAGGGGACCTCAGTGGACTTCCTTCTGGAAGAGAAGGTCTAGAGACCTCTGTCTCTGGTGTAGGGGACCTCAGCGGGCTGCCTTCTGGAGAAGGTCCAGAAACCTCTGCTTCTGGAGTAGGGGACCTCAGCGGGCTGCCTTCTGGAGAAGGCCCAGAAGCCTCTGCCTCTGGAATAGGGGACCTCAGTGGACTTCCTTCTGGAAGAGAAGGTCTAGCGACCTCTGCTTCTGGAGTAGAGGACCTCAGTGGGTTGTCTTCTGGAGTAGAGGGTCATCCAGAGACTTCTGCTTCTGGAGTAGAGGACCTCAGTGAACTTCCTTCTGGAGGAGAGGGTCTAGAGACCTCTGTTTCTGGAGCTGAGGATCTCAGTGGGTTGCCCTCTGGGAAAGAAGACTTGATTGGGTCAGCCTCTGGAGCCTTGGACTTCGGCAGAATACCTTCCGGAACTCTGGGAAGTGGGCAAGCTCCAGAAGCAAGTGGCCTTCCCTCTGGATTTAGTGGTGAGTATTCAGGGGTGGACCTTGGAAGTGGCCCATCCTCTGGCCTACCTGATTTTAGTGGACTTCCCTCTGGATTCCCAACTGTCTCCCTAGTGGATACGACATTGGTGGAAGTGGTCACAGCCACCAGTGCAAGTGAACTGGAAGGGAGGGGAGCTGTTGGCATCAGTGGTGCTGGAGAAACATCTGGGCTGCCCTTCAGTGAGCTGGACATTAGTGGGACAGTTAGTGGACTCCCTTCAGGAGCTGAACTCAGTGGCCAAGCGTCTGGGTCCCCTGACATCAGTGGGGAAACATCTGGATTCTTCGGTGTCAGTGGACAGCCATCAGGGTTTCCTGACATCAGTGGGGGAACATCTGGGCTTTTTGAGGTCAGTGGGCAGCCATCAGGGTTTTCTGGGGAAACATCGGGAGTGACAGAGCCTAGTGGACTGCCCTCCGGACAACCAGATGTCAGTGGAGAAGCCTCTGGAGTTCTTTCTGGCACTGGTCAACCCTTTGGCATAACCGACCTGAGTGGAGAAACATCTGGGGTCCCTGATATCAGTGGGCAGCCATCGGGGTTGCCGGAGTTCAGTGGGACAACTTCTGGAGTCCCTGACCTGGTTCCCGGTACCGTGAGTGGCAGTGGTGAGTCTTCTGGCATTACGTTTGTGGACAGCAGTTTGATTGAAGTGACCCCAACTACATTTAAAGAAGAAGAAGAAGGTTTAGGGTCTGTGGAAGTCAGTGGACTACCTTCAGGGGAGGCAGATCTCTCGGGCACATCTGGGATCATGGATGTCAGAGGACAACCTTCTGGAGCAATTGACTCCAGCGGGTTGACATCCCAGCCTCCAGAATTCAGTGGCCTGCCAAGTGGAGTAGCTGAAGTCAGTGGAGAATCCTCTGGAGCAGAGACTGGGAGCAGCCTGCCCTCGGGAGCATATGACGGCAGTGGACTCCCATCCGGTCTCCCCACTGTGTCTCTTGTAGACAGAACTTTGGTGGAATCCGTCACCCAGGCTCCGACAGCCCAAGAAGCAGGAGAAGGGCCCTCAGGCATTTTGGAACTCAGCGGTGCCCATTCTGGAGCACCAGACGTGTCTGGAGACCGTTCGGGAGTTTTGGACCTAAGTGGGCTGCAATCCGGGCTGGTGGAGCCCAGTGGAGAGCCATCAAGTACTCCATATTTTAGTGGGGACTTTTCTGGCACCGTGGATGTAAGTGGAGAATCCTCTGCAGCCACGAGCACCAGTGGGGAGGCCTCAGGACTTCCAGAAGTTACTTTAATCACTTCTGAGTTCGTGGAGGGTGTCACGGAACCAACTGTTTCCCAGGAACTTGCCCAAAGACCCCCCGTGACATACACCCCCCAGCTCTTTGAGTCCAGGGGAGAAGCCTCTGCGTCTGGGGATATTAGTGGACCTACACCAAGGTTTCCCGGGTCTGGGCTAGAAGCGTCATCGGTCCCGGAATCCAGCAGCGAGACGTCTGACATTCCTGAGGCTGGGGTGGAGGCATCTGCCGCCCCTGAGGCCAGCGGACGAGCTTCCGGGGTCCCTGATGTGAGTGAAGCCACCTCCGCCTTCCCTGAAGCTGATGTGGAGGGGGCCTCAGGCCTGGGAGTGAGCGGCAGCACCTCAGCCTTTCCTGAAGGCCCCAGGGAGGGCTCGGCCACCCCGGAAGTACGGGAGGAGCCAACCAGCACCTACGCTGTGGGCACAGAGGCGTCAGGCTGGCCTTCGGCCACTCCGATGGCGTCTGGAGACAGGACTGAAGTCAGCGGAGACCTGTCTGGTCACACGTCGGGGCTGGATGTTGTCATCAGCACTAGCGTCCCAGAATCCGAGTGGATCCAGCAGAGCCAGCGCCCTGCAGAGGCGCCTCTAGAAATCGAGTCCTCAAGCCCCTTGCACTCAGGAGAAGAGACCCAAACGGCCGAAACTGCCACCTCCCCCACAGATGTTTCCATCCCCAGTTCTCCAGCAGGGACACATGAATCAGCACCAGCCGTTCCAGGTATTGTCGGGATTTTTTTTTTTCCTTTCAATGGGTTTGGGGGGTTCAGACTCTGGTGTAGTGGGAGGCGGTGTAAACTCAAGTTGTACCGCAGACCAGCTGTGCAGCCTCAGGCAAGTTTCTTAACCTCTCTGAGCCTCATCTGGAAGATGGGAAGAGTACCAGGGACCATTAAACAGGACATAAATATCGAACAAGCACTTAGCATCATACTTTGCACACAGCACACACTTAGAGATGAGTGGTTGCTATTGTTTACAGTGGAGTTACATCACCAGGGTCATTATATGTGAATCCAACTGTCTGTACTTGGGTGACTATTTAGATAGTGCTAGAAATTCTACTCACGCCCTTTCTCTTGGAGTTAATGTGAGATGAGAGAGTGAATCTGATGACATCTATGCCCGAGTATTAACTTCATGTAGGGTTAAGACCTGCACAATGTAAGGAACTCTGAAGTGTCATTTTGGCTGTCCTAACTTTAGTCGACACGACCCAGGCACCACGCACAGGAAGCTGAGGATTTTCCTTTGCTTTTTGCCTGGGGATCCTGTGTACCTCCCTCTGGGCCGAGAGACCTTTCCCAGTCAGAGAGCCCCCCCACCCGAGATGCTGGGGCCAGGTGCCCAAGAGGGACAGAGTCCCCAGAAACATGCTGACCCAGAGCCAGCCTCGTGGGCTTCAGGGGCCTTGTGCCCCCCCACCTCGAGGTCTTGGAGGAAAGGCTGCACTCCAGGCAGGCAGCTGTGGTCTTGACACTGCGCGTCTCCCTGGGAGCTGCAGCCCCGCCAGGGCCCGTGCCGAGGCGTCCTGTGAGACCTGCCAGGAGATGGAGGGACACATCTCCTGCCCGTGCCCCCCTGGCCACACTGGTGAGCACTGCAATATAGGTGAGCCCCTCATCGGCCGTGGGGGTACAGGCAGGGGACCCAGGGGGGCCCCTTTATCCCCAGAAGGGACCGAAGGCAGGAGGAGGCGACAAAGGCCAGCTGAGGCTCAGGCTTCCCGGCCCGGGAAGGAGAGGTGAGCCGTGAGAGGTGACGCCTCAGGGTAGAGGCCACAGGATAAACATGGCGCGTCTCTCTAGAGAGTCTAGTCTACACAGCACTTCAGGGAAAAAAAAGTTCAAGTAATTAAACCGAGAAATGGTTCGTTGTTTGTTAAGCCAATGATTGTTTTATGAGTCGAATGCCCAATATGCTTGAATTTTGAAGATAAAGTTTGTGGCTTCCAGGAAGTGTGGAGCTGGGACGAAAATGGGGTAGAGCCGGTCACACCTCACGGGACCTGGGAGGGAAGCTCCGAGGGGGCGGTCTTGCATCTTGCGGAGTCGCCCTCTGCAGGAAAGCCCTGGCAGACCCCTCCATGCTCGGACCTGGGTGGGATTTGGGTCCCCATTCTTGCCCTGAAGGAAATGACGGGCAGTGCCTGTCACCCCCAGCTGCAGGTGAGCTTGGCCTAGCCGCGCCCTGCCCCTTGGCACCCACCGCCCTGGGGCCTCTGTCCTTTGCCATGGATCAAGCAGCCAGCACCCTTAAGGGAACAGATGCCCAGGTACCTCCAAGCCCATATTCTCAGGATAAGTCTCTGCACTGCCCCCACGCCCTTACCCCAGGCTCTGTCCCAGAGTCTTTCATAGAAGGGCTTCATTCCTCTGACACATGCAGAATCAGAGCCATGAATCCTGGGGGGAAGCAGATCCCAAGAGACCAACAGGGCTGGGCTGTTTGTATATATATATGCAAATTAATGCCTCACAATATATGCTCCCATCATGTAAATATGCTGTGTACTTGGCCCTTACACAGGAAATGTTCCGTGTAAGCAGGCCCTAGGGTGACTACGGATTCACTCTTTCCTCCACTGGGGTCGGCCTTCGGCCACGTGGCGGGGCCATGACTAAGAGCACTGTGGGCCTCTGTGGCCAGAGGGGTGGGCTCTCCTAGGGCGGTCCCGGCCTTACTGCCTAGGGGTTAGTATGTCACGGGGCCACAGTGACCCCTGGGACTCCAGCCACATCCCTCCATCGTCCTCCCTCTGGCTATGGCTGGTGGAGAGCAGCAGGGGCACCGGTCCTGGGTGACCTGTTCATGGACATAGCCTGAGCCAGAAAGGAACAGACTCAGGGCCCAGCAGGACTTCCGGGACAGCCGCCAGGACCGGAAGCCCCCTGCCCGGGTGTTTGTATCTTCTGACACCTCTCTCCCTTCTTAGCAAGTCCTTCCCCAAGCAAAAATCACAGCAGGGCTCATGGCCTTGGAGTGAGAGGTGGGCGGCAATGGACCCTAACTGCTGGAAGGACAGCCTTTCTCTGATCGTGTGTATCCCCACAGGGCTTTCTGCCCCCACGATTTCTTCCCAGACAGCTCTGTGGGTAGCTTGGCCGTTATCCCCATCTGAAACTACAGTACAGAGAGGTTCAGGGATTTGCCTAGCTCCTCCAACGGAGTCAAATCCAGAACTGGGGTCTTCATTCACTTGTTTAACACGCTCCGCTAAATAAGAAGCTCCCTCTCTAACGTAAGAATCAGTTGCTAGTCTTCAATCAGGAGATGAACTTCAGAGCCACCAGAATGGAGAGAGGTTATAGATGTGGGGCTTGGCCAAGCCCTCGGCACCTCATTTGTAATAGGGTCAAAGGAGTGATTCTCAGCTTTAAGAACCTCCTGATGCCTAGGGTCCCACTCCCCCAGATTCTGATTGAAACGGTCCTGTGGCCTTGGCACTGGGGTTTTAAAGACCACCCAGGTGACTCCAGGGTGCAGCCAGGGCTGAGAAACTGCTGTAAGGATTAAGAACTCCTGCATACAGCGTCTGGCCCCAGGAGGCATCAGTAAAGATTACTTCGCCTTCCCCATCTCTCACGCCACTGGTTAGGAAAAGCTTTATCATCTCTAAAGAATAGGTGGTGAGGATGCTTCCAAAAAAGCCTGCAGATAGCATCCCGGCTCCGCAGGTGACCCACCGTGGTCTTGAGCTAGAACCCACAAGCACAGTCTATTGAAAGACGGTGTGGGTCAGTGTTCTCCAGGTGCCAGGGGTAACAAAATATAGCATTATTTCTGTGGCAATATTTGAATACTCAGTGTGACCTTCCACCTAGTAAATGAGGTTGGAGGCCGTTATTTAGTCCTTGAGAGAAAATATTTGACAATTACCATCATCTTGCTAAGTCAACGTTGTGGTAAACAAGTGCTTGATAAATGACTCATCTGCACTCTTGACGTCAAAATAAACATGTTTAATGAATGGAGATTTTTTAGCGATTGAAAAAGCAGAGCTAGCCACCCCATTCCAATCCACTTAAGAAACAACAGCTTCCTCCCCACCTCTGTTGCTGACATTCGCTGAGATTTCTGGCTCTGAGGTTTCAATCCTCCTTAGAATCACCTGGGTGCTTTTAATTTTTTAAAAGCTCCACACCTGGGTCCCACCTGGAGCCACCCCGATGGAATTGGTCTGAAGAGGGACTCTGGCATTGGTATTTTAAAAAATCTTTTAAAAATTTTTGTTAACTACCGTAGTGATTCTGACGCGCAGCTAAGGTTGAGACATTCTGTTCTAATCAGATCTCACATCCAATTTTCCAGCAATCAGTGGTGCTGGGTGGATTTCTCTAAACTCCTGGGTTAGAAGGGCATGAACACAAAATTCAGTCAGCCCTCTTTACTGTCTTACTGCCATTCTTCACTTTGTAGGCTTGAGGCTCTGATCTATGATCTGACACTGTCACTTCCCCTGGGGCAGGGAGGTTGGAATTCCAGTGAAATCTTAGCCCCAGAGGGACGCCTGGGTGGCTCAGATGGTTAAACGTCTGCCTTCAGCTCAGGTCATGATCCCAGGGTCCTGGGATCGAGCCCCACTTCGGGCTTCTGGCTCAGCAAGGAGCCTGCTTCTCCCTCTCCCTCTGCCTCTCTCCCTGCTCATGCTTTCTCTCTCTCTCTCTCTGTATCTCTGTGTCTCAAATGAATAAATAAAATCTTAAAAAAAAAAAATCTTAGCCCCAGGGGTCGGGGGGGCGGAGGGGGATGCTGTCAAAGCAAGTGAAAATACAGGGTTACAAGTGCAAATACAAATCACACCTTCATGATTTGACATAATCAAAAAGTCTATGGGCAGATTTGAACAGGGAACCACAGTCGACCCTTGAACAGCACTGGGGGTTAGGGGTGCCAGCCCCCCACAAAATTGAAAATCTGCATATAAATTCTGACTCCCCAAATATTTAACTATTCATAGCCTCCTGTTGACCAGAAGCCTTAGTAATAACAGAAAGTCGATTAATACTTATTTTGTATGTTGTATGTATTATATACTGTATTCTTATAATAAAGTAAGCCAAACACAAGAAAATGTTATTCAGAAAATCATGACAGGGGTACTCCTGGCTGGCTTAGTAGGTAGAGCTTGTGACTCTTGATCTCGGGGTTATGAGTTCAAGCCCCACGTTGGGCTTACTTAATTTTAAAAAATATATAGAAAAAAAATCATAAGAAAGAGAAAACACATTTACAGTACTGTATTGTAAAAAATCTGCATATAAGCAAACACACAAACCCATGTTAGTTCAAGGGTCAACTGTAATTGAATTTAAGAAGCATGATATTAAAGTTACATTCAAGATCAAACTTTAAGACTTGATAGTATAATTATAGCATACTGGTTAATTTAATGATGTTTATTTTAAAAGCAAATTGAAACTGATAAGTATGTTCTTATAACCCTTCTATCAGTTATGATAGAAAGCGAGTGTATTTACTCAGGTCTGTCCATCTGATTGATCCTAGGTCTTTGCAGGGTGTAGGACATCCACTGAGTTAAGAAATTGTCTCTGTGCTTCTTGAAGGGATTTTTCTCCCATGTTTGTCCAGGAAAGTTATGTCCAGGGTCACCACATACAGCTGCACAGGTTGTGCACTGAACAACTTGAATACCATTCATATATTCTTTATGATTTGCAACCCCTTTAGTTGGGTATCATTTGAGTAAAAGTACCTGCTGTCACTCTTCATTCAGCCGTTTCTATGAGCCAAATAAATTCTCTCACTTGGCGGTCCTAGGCTCTGACATAAGGAAAAGCTGGGCAAGACCTATTCCGGGTAGAGGCCTGAGTTCTCCAATTCAGATGCCAAAGTGATCATTTGGAAGTACCTTATCCCCCTCGCCTTTACCAGGGCGCTCTCAGTTATTTTCTCCCCTAAGTTAGGGCCTGGTTCGGAACAAATCATCCCTTTTGGTTATAGTAGTGGGAAGAAGACTCAGAGTTCTGACACTCCCCAGGGTCCCTGCTCTTGGCCTGGTGCAGCAGAAATGATAATGAGATGCTGAGATCCAAGACTTCAGTGTCCCTCTTCCTCCACAGGGGACAAGGGCCCAACTTCCAGCCCCAGTGTCTGATTCTTCCCTCCGTCTCTTCCGGTCTGTCTCCCCGGCTTACGGGCGTGGGCAGGCCACTTCCCTTGTTTCCTTACTTGTACTCTAGGGCACATGACATCTGTGCCCTGGGGCTGTTGGAGGGTAAAGTGTGTGGGAGCAATAGTGTCCGGGTCAGGGAAGATTCGTGAGAGAGATCGGTTCCTTCTCTTTGCTCTCTTCCTTCATGCAGTCTGCCCATTGCCCAAAGCCCTTCCCAGCCCCCCACCTGCTGGCATCCTGTCTGGGGTCCCCCCAACTCTGTGCTCAGCCCAGCTCAACTCCTCTCGTGGTTCCAGAAAATGAGCAACATCCCAATTGCCCTTCACAGAAAGAGGTGTGGGCACTGCAAGGCCGGAGGGAGAGGCGATGAGGCCTGGCAGGCCTGCGCGGCTCCCAAGAAAGCCCCACGCAGGATGCTCAGCCCTCTTCCTACAGTAGAAGGCCTCTCTCACCTGCCCTGTTGGCCCCCACAGGCTCTGTGCTCTTCAGCAGTTTGGCCCTTCCTTCCCTTCTCATCTGTGAATCCTGGGCCCTGCACAAAACAGCTTCTGAACCCAGGAACAGGTTCCCTGAGTTTCGGTCACCGCCACCCCCCGAGCCCGGGCCTTCTCAGATGGGGTGCCAAAGCCAGGAGGACAACAACACGGCCTCCCCCTGGGTCTCTGGCCACCTGGGGGCGAGTGATATGAAATAAGCCTCTGGGACAAGGAAGGCCACCTGGCCCGACCTCCCTGGAGCCTCTGCCTCCCCTGCCCCTCCCCCACACGAGCCAGAGGCCCCAGGGTTGACTTCCGGCTCTTCTGCCCACAGGCCACTCCTGTCCCCTGCTCTCTACAACTGCTTTAGCGCCTCCATTTGCTTAAGCCCCCCTCGCCCGGTGCTTCCCACATCCCATAATGACGCTAATGGACCCAAGAGAACAGGGGCTCCTGTTGAGCAGCCCCCAGCTTCCGCCCAGCCCACCGGCCTGACCTATTGCTGCTACTGCTGCTGCTGGGAATCCTGGTGCATGCTGGGAATCCAAGTGCATGCTGGGACTCCCGTCAGTTCCTCCATGCATTTTGGTTTTGCTTGGAACAGTTCCGACCTTGGAACTGTTGGTGTCTAATCCATGGTGTGAGTTCCCTGAGATGAAGTTACGAACTCCACGGGAGCAGAGAGACGCCTGAGGACCTGAGATTTGCAGGCCACCCACTGCCCAAACCCAAGTCTGGTCCAGCAGATGTCCACTATGTACCAGCTAGCGAAAAGGAACCACAGGAAAGTGCTTTTGCCTTCTTAAGAGGGGATGGACTTTAAGGTCTACTCTGCTGTCCTGAGAGGCAAGAACTAATCCTGGAATGTATTTAGGACGCTGATCACGTGGACACCACCCACAGACATGTCGGGTCCTGAAGGTTGTATGAACACAGCCGCATACACCAAGGCTTAGCCATATGTCATGATGCCCCATGGGCCAGTGACACCCATTCATTGCAGAATCTTATTGATCTGGGAAGAAGAGCTTCACAATACCTTTTATCATGTTCCCAGGGGAAGGTACCCAGAGAAAACCAGCAGCAGCCTTTGTATAAATACGAAGAGAGTAAGAGATCCCCAGGTTTCTGGCTTCTCAGAAAAAGGCAGAAAGACCGGATTAGGAGATTCATTTCCCACCTTGGCTGATGGATGAAAATTGAGGCCAATGACTTACCAATTCCAGTCCCACAAAGAAGATGCATCAGAAAGAACATCTTGGGCCAGAAGAACAGAAGGGAGGAAGAGTCTGCCTGGGAAGAAGAGGTTGATAGGGACTGGCCTGTACCCCAGGGTGGTGGCTGGCCACTTACTAAGTGGCTCACCAGCTTCAAATATTAGTCCCAACTGGCTAGAATGGAACCTGTCTGGAAATTGTGACTCACTGGAGATGTCCACGTTCTCAGGCCCTAAGCTGGAAGGAACATGGGAAAATGTTAGGCTGGTTTCTCTTCCTCCCCCCAAGAGAATGATGCTGGCTTCATCTTTATAAGATAGTCTAGAATCTGATGTACTGAAGACAAAGGTGTCTGTGACTGGCAAAGATCGAATGAGTCTCATGTGGATATCCCATGCTACCATTCTCTCATGGTTCTGTACTCTCCAGACCACCTCTGGCTTGTTCATGCCTTGCCCTCTTGCCTCGGTTCATAACTATGGAGGAAGATAAGAAAAGAAAGAGCTCTAACCAACTTCAGGCACTTGACTTCCAGTGTCCTTGCTCATCAGCGTCATGTTCAGAGCCAGTTCAGACCCTAAGGCCTCTTGAAATATTCACAAGAGGAGCTACATGCTCACTCTTCCAACGGGCGTTTGCCTTCAGAAGCACCAGATCTCTTCACCCGCAGGGAAACCTGGCTCCCGTGCTCCAAGCTTGCCAGTCAAGAATCACACACATCCAAGAAAACCCTTGTTGGATCTTTGGCTCAGTGCTCCAATATGGCGGCGGCAGCAGCAGCAGCAACAGCTCTTAGGAAGTCCAGCCACCCCATCTCTTAGGAAGAGCAGCAGGGCTGGCCACCCATAAAGCACCTGCAATGCTTGCAAAGCTGGAGTTCCTGGCAAGAGTCCTAATGGTGGCCCTTGGTTTCTTGCAGACATTGATGAGTGCCTCTCAAGTCCTTGTCTGAATGGAGCCACCTGCGTGGACGCCATCGACTCTTTCACATGCTTATGCCTTCCCAGCTACCGAGGGGACCTGTGTGAGATTGGTACGGCCGTCTCGGCTTCAGCTAATGTTACTAACTGCTGCACCCCCTCCTCCTCCATCACCCTTCCTTCTAACCACAGGCTCTTGGCCCTGGTTGGGGCCCGCACGGTCCAGCCAGCCAGCCATTTCAGGGGCCACCACTGAGAAGTCTGCCTCACTCACTCCCACTCTTCTTGCCCGTCCTTGTGGAAACCCTCCTCTGGGGCATTGGCTGATCTGTCCACAGGAGAGACATGCAGGCCGGGCCAGCCTGCACTTTGGAAGGTGGGGCCCCAGGGGATCTTTAAAACACTAACCTCCATCAGGGCTTCCAGACCCACTGATGCCACCCCGAGGTCGGTGCATGCATCAGACTAAAGAGGACAGAGCTGATCCCATGCATTTGTCTGGAAGGAAGCTATGGGTGGGAGTAATCGGTTCTCTCTCCGGAGGACACCACAGATCTTCCAGCCCAGTCATGAGCATGTGTTGGCCTGCTGTGTTGCCCATGGGACCTTTGTGGACCCTCCATGGCCTGGGGAGCCACCAAGCCACACTGACCACACTACCTCTTTCTTCTCTGGCAAGAGCTCTGTTTTGTCTGCCTGAGAGCTCCCGTGTCACCAGCATGACATGCATGAGCAGGGACTGCTGCATGTCAACGTCTTCTCATCACCAGGGACAGCTGCCATGTCAGTGCCACTCCGGCCCATGCTTCCTCTTCCCTGCCCTTGTGCAAGTCAAAAGCTGGGCCAGGGAGAACAGAGCCTCACTATAAGGGACGGGGGCTGAGTTTCCCCTTTTGGGCCTTGCCAATCCCTTTGCTTCTGCACCCAGGCCAGGCTCAGCTGAGGGAGCTGTGTGCCAGGAACTTGCCAGGGTCAGCTGGACCCCCTCCCACTCTCTCACTCTGGTGCTTCTAGTCTCCCCCGTGCCATCCTCCTGGGCCTCAGGGCCATCCCAACTCAGAAAGAGGGAGATGGGGCTTGTACTTACTAGTAGCAATAGCCCATGCAGACCTAGAAGCATGCAGGGATTCAAAACCATTTTCTATGATCTCTCAAGTTGGATATCCCAGAAACTTCCAGAAAACAGATGAAACTCCAGGGAAGTCTCCCTTTGGTCCTAAGCAGGGTGGGGAGGTAGTTTGGGATTGCATTTCCTTCGAGGCACCGCCAACATTACAGACTGGTGGAGGAGCTTAAGTCTTCTGGAGGAAAAGGCCTGGACCCTCTTCCTTCCCTGCAGCCTCCCACCCTCCACCTCCACCCCAAGACACCAAGAAATTAGGCATGGGGTCTTGGCTGGGGGGAGAATGGAGGGTTATAGGATTCTCTCCTCAGGATGCCAAAATATTTGCCACAGGGGAGAAGTGTCTGGCCTGTCCGCACATCCAACAGCTCTTGGATGCCAGACTAGGAAAGGAGGTGCTCTGCCCAGCGTGGAGGCAGGCGGAGATGGTGCTGGTGCCGGCCAGTGGGGCGCTGGGCCAGGTCGCCCAGCTAAACAAAGCAAGGCTCCATCTCTTCCCCCCATTTCAGTCTACTGGGTGCTTCACGGCCCACTGCGCCGTCCCGCCTTGCTGGAATTCTGCTCATACTTCCCCAGAGCCTCCATCCTGCATGCCCTGGCCCCTCCCAGAGCTGTTACACACCCCCATGTTTGCCTGCTCAGCCCAGCCCTCAGCACTGTCAGCCCTGGAATGATGTCTCTGGCCTCCTCTGAGGCCCTGCTACCTTCTTTCCAGACCTTGGCCTTGCTCCTTGGAGGAGGCATCAGCTGCGGGGGACCAGCGGCCTCCTCCTCAGCCCTCCTGCTGCTCCGCCTCTTCTCAGGCTGCTGGCCTCCGCATGTCCTCTGTCTCTGCCTTCCCCGAGTGTCTCTCTTCCACCCCTTCAGCCTAAGCCTCCTCCCCATCAGGTACTGGTCCTCCCTTCCTGGGTCAGCCAGATTCGGGGTCGCACCCAGTAGGGAGGCTCCATACAGCCTGCGGGGTTCACAGCCCTGCACTCAGGCCCCCAGGCCCGAGGCGCAGCCCTTCACCTGGGCGGCCCCCGGGGAAGGAGGAAGAGAGGGTCTTGGAATCCCCTCTGTCCAGTGGTGTGCTGGCTGATGGTTAACAACCAGCTCCTAGAGAGGAAGGGGGAGCCCTGATGTGTGGCGTCTGCCGATCTCTGAGGAATTTACAGCTACCAACGTGACGTCCCTGAAGGCCGAGACGGGAAGACGCGTTCCTAATGGCTCTCCCAAGCCTGAAGGAGCCAGCTCCGGCCCCTGCCTCTGTCTGTCCCTCCGGGCTGCTCCAAGAGCTCCAAAACAGTGCCTTCTCCCGAACTCAGAACCCGCTGCCCATATAGGTTTGTGAGGAGAGAAGCTCCTCCCTCTTCTCATCTGCCACCAAGAAATTAAATAAACAGCCGAGGCCCCTGGGTCATGGACCCCCGGTTGGCTGCCTCGTCCTCCAAGCGGCAGGTATCCTGTGCCCAGCCAGAGCCAGCTCAGATTGACAGATGTAGGGCTCTGAGTCTTCTGTGGACCCAGAGCAGCCTTATTTCTGCTCCCCTATGCCCACCCGAAGTGCCATTTCACGCCCCCAGCGCGGCCTGCTGCGGCCCCCTTCACACGCCCCGCTCAACTCCCTCCCTGCCTCCCCACCTTAACCTCTACACCTCCCACCTTCCACCCTGCAGAGCAGGAGAAAAGCTGGGGGGGGCCAACATCAGGGAAAGAAAGGGTGGGAGCCTGCCCAGAGGCTCTGGGGCTCCAGGACCAGGCCTTCCTGGCTCCCAACTCGAGCCCCGTCTAGATGGGCCTCTCCCTTCAAGGACGGACATGGAAGGCCGGGTGAATGTAGGCAGCTGGTGTACGACTGGCCCGCACCGGACACCCCCAGGCAGCCTTGGGGCCGCTCTCTTCAAGCCCATGACCTGTGTTGCAGACCAAGAGCTGTGTGAGGAGGGCTGGACCAAGTTCCAGGGTCACTGTTACCGCTACTTCCCCGACCGCGAGAGCTGGGTGGATGCGGAGAGCCGGTGTCGGGCTGAGCAGTCCCACCTGAGCAGCATCGTCACCCCCGAGGAGCAGGAGTTTGTCAACAGTGAGTGCCGGGGGGGGGGGGGGGGGGCGGGGCCTGCAGGGGTGGAGGGCAGGGAGGGAAGGAGGCGGGTTGCCGCCGGGGCTGCACCCCGAAGCCCTGGACTAACCCTGTGGCTATCGCCAGTCCATGCCAGCTTGGGTGGTGGTCTGCACGTGCATGCGCTGAGACCCTTGTCAGGGCCGCAGAAGCAGGTGGCTTGCTCCTAGGAGCCCACCCACCTCCTGTCCCTCCCCCATCCCCTCTGGCTCTGCGAGCTCAAGTTCTCAGACACCCTCAGGGTGTCCAGCGCCCTGCCCAACATCCACGCCTCTCTCTAGACAACGCCCAAGACTACCAGTGGATCGGCCTGAATGACAGGACCATCGAAGGGGACTTCCGCTGGTCAGACGGACACTCCTTGGTAAGTTCTGCCGCCCAGAGTGGGGGAAGGCAGACACCCACTGAGCAGCGGCTGGGCTGGGAGCCCTAGGGGCCGGACTGTGTCTCCGTCCTCTCTGCCAGGGCCGGGCGGGTCGAGTGAACACCGGCATGAAGAGGGGGGTGAGGAAGACAATGATGGAATGCAGGGACACCATCAGAAGGGGTATGTGGAGGCTTTCGAGGGCTTCCTTGCCCACAGAGGACTCGGTCTACTCCAGGAGGCAGGCCGACAGAAAGCGGCATAGATGCCAAGAGACAGGACACATAGTAAATGCTGCAGGTCAGCAGAGGAAGTCAGGGAAGGCTTCCTGGAAGAGGTGAATGGGAACAGGGTCGTGGGTTGGGGAAGGGGACTCTGTCCCAGGGCCAGGCCTGAGGGAGAAGCCTAGGGAGACAGTCTGGACTTGGGAGTCATGTCTCTACCGCCCAGTCCTCCCCAAACGAGGCAGCCTGTGAGACTCGCCCCTGCTGGCCCGATGGAGGAGTGGCATGGGCTCCTCATCAGGGACTGAGAAGAAGGAGGGGGGGGTCAGGCCAAGTTCCTGCCTCAGCCTCACCCCTGCCCCTCCCAAACCCCCCCCCAGCAATTTGAGAACTGGCGCCCCAACCAGCCCGACAACTTCTTCGTCAGCGGGGAGGACTGCGTGGTGATGATCTGGCACGAGAAGGGAGAGTGGAACGACGTGCCCTGCAATTACCACCTGCCCTTCACGTGTAAAAAGGGCACAGGTGAGCAGAACCCCCGGAAGGGCCCAGCCTGGGTGGAGTCAGGACCTGAGGCTCCTGCTGGGGGGCCTGGGGCGAGGCTCCTGGTCTCCGGGCTGCTGATGTCCCCTCACCCGCCCAGCAGGCAGACTGGCATTGGTGGGGGGGGGCTCTCCCCGTGCCAGTGTCCCACGGCCAGTGGCAAGAGCAGGCCCACTCCTACAGAGGGTGAGGGTCCCAGGCTAGAGGACAGACCGGCCCCTACGTACACAGCCCCCGGGGCCCCCGCACAGAAGGTCACTCACAAGGACTGTCCTGGTTGGGGAGCCCCGCTCTCTTTGGGGTCCCCATGCATGTCAGTTGTCAGGTCCCGATCCTCCCCTTGGAGTCTGTTGTCACGGAGGTGCTGGTCGAACATGACCCTCCTATTCCTGTGCCCTGCCCAGACCTCCTCTCTGTCCCACAATTTTCATAAAGAAGTCACAGACCATCTGCCCGGCACTCGCCCCTTTTTCCACTCTTCTCCCTCCGTGTTGTCTTTCCCTCAGCCCCTCAAGACCCTCCTTTTTTTCCCCGCCATGCTGCTCTAAATCATGGAGGAACCCAGATGTTAGAACCTATGGTTCTCAGATGCTTAGCACAGCGTGAAAATGCCCCTCTACCAGCAGCCAGGCCTCACGGCCAGCTATCCAAGCACAGTGCCCCTTGCTTGGGCTCTGGGCTGTCTCATCACGGCCAGAGGGGGCCACACTGGCTCATCACGGGCATGGGTCATCACGGGAGACCCTCTGAGAGCCCTTTCTCAAGGGTGTTTGCCCCTCAGTGGCCTGCGGAGACCCCCCCGTGGTGGAACACGCCAGGACCTTCGGGCAGAAGAAGGACCGGTACGAGATCAATTCTCTGGTGCGGTACCAATGCACAGAGGGCTTCGTCCAGCGCCACGTGCCCACCATCCGGTGCCAGCCCAGCGGGCACTGGGAGGAGCCTCGGATCACCTGCACAGACCGTGAGCACCGCCCCTCCCCCACCCCTGGCTGGGCACAGCGTTAGATCCTGCCACCAGGTCCTCCTTCCTGCTCCCGGAGCCCGGCAGTGGCTGGCCCTCTCCTGGGGGTCCTGAGCACCAGCTGTCTGCACTATCCAGGGGCTCCATCCCACTCCCCCTGCCTTCAGGGAGGGCTCGCTCTCACCTTCGCTGAGAGGATGAAGGAAAAAGCAGGTGGCCGGCTTCTTCAAGACCAGCTCAAAGCCCCTCGGCCCAAGTTGGGGCCAAGAAAAATCAAAACCAGAAAGCGGGTAAAGCCTCAGGTTGCCCTTCTTGAGCCCATGGTTTCTGCAGGGAAGGGGAGCCAGCCGAGGAGGGGCAAGTGGGGAGAGGCTAGGCTACCCCAGCTTCCTTTGGAGCAAGCGGTCAAGATTTCCGGTCTCCCTTTCACCCCAGCCTCCACGTACAAGCGCAGGCTACAGAAGCGGAGCCCACGGGCCCCACGGAGGAGCCGACCCAGCACAGCCCACTGAGAGCAGCTTCCAGGACGCGCCCAGGATGCTGAGCCCAGGAGCCTCGCCAGGCTGACATCCCTCACGGATGGTGTCCTCTTCTTGTCGCTTTCTGTCATATAAGGAATTCCATTAAAGAAGGAAAAAACCAAATCCCACATTGTGTATGCACCCGCCCCCGCCCCCCCAAATCGCCAACACTGCATCTGATTTTCCCCCCCAACGCCAAAGCAAAGCAAACGTATTGTAACCCGTGGACTGAGTCTAGAGACATTTCTTCAATCTCCCGTTGTGCCTTTCCAGGGACCAGTGCAGGGACAGGGGGAGAAGGGGAGGGGTTAAGTTAAATAAAGAAGATTATTTTTTGTTTCCTGACTTTATCCAAGAGCAGTGCAATGGTTGGTTCTTTCCCCTCCGGGGAGAGCTAGGGAGGAGGGAGGAAGGGGCCCGAAGAGCTGGGACCGGACCGCAGCTGAATGTATTGGATGAGGGGCCCGGAGGGCCGCACCATCTGTGTTGGGGGAGAACCCTGGGGGAGAGGGGGCGGGCTCCACCAAGAGTGAGGGGGCAGGAGAGAACTGCCGAGGGATCTTCCGCTGCGTGGGAGGGGTCGGGTTCCCTCCCAGGGTCCCTCTTCCAGTGTCCTCTCACCCGGGCTGCCACCCGAGCAGCTGTCCATCTCAGCAGGGCTGGGTGGGAGGGGCACTTCCTTCCCAGCGGGAGTGCCGCCCCACCCTCTCCCCTCCCCCCACACCCCCGGGACGGTGCAGGCACCAGAGTTCCGTGCACCTATTTATATTTTTGAAAACTGAAGATTATGATAATTATAATAATAAAGACATTGGAAGAGATCTCTTTCTTTTCTTTTCCCTTTTTTTAATAAAAAAGAGAAGGCAACCAGCGTCTGAGGTCTACCAAAGGGGCTCTTAGGAATGGAGGGCAGTTGGGACATGTTTCCATCAAATGACCCCAAATTGGGTGAATCTTGTCTCTTCACAAAGCCTGGAACAGTCACACCTGTTGTACTTATTTTTATGGGGGTACCTGTGCGTTTGATGGAGTGTGTGTGTCGGCCAATGGGTGTGGCGTGTGCATTTACTCTCAAAGGACAATTCAAATGAGGCATCTGGTTACTTTGCATCGTTTGGTTCTTTGATAGCACGCTGCTCCCATAAGAGATGCCTGGTAGAGTCAAGAGCAGAGGCAAAATCAGGATTTCTAAGAGGCAACAAAAACAGTTGCAGACAGCCTGCAACACATGTAAGCCTTGCTTACACATAATTGTGGTTAGCTAGTTCGCTGGCCACTAGCCAAAAGGTCTGGGCATCCTGCCCTCAGGGAGGCTAGAGGGTATCGACAAAAACAATTTGGATTTCTTATGGATTCCCCCTAAGAGACCTTGAGTGGGGCCAGGCGTGCATGGCGGGCACTGTCCCCTCCCGAGCCTGCTCCTTAGGAGGCCAGGTGGGTGCCACCCTGCTCATCACAGTTGCTCAGTGGGCCCTCGCGTCTGTTTGTGAGTGTGTCTGGGTGCTGGTTAGTGCGTGCTGCTGTGAGTTTGCTGGTATGTTTTTGGGTGTGTATATGTGTGGTCCAGTATTTGTTGGTGAATATAGACATGTGTCCAGATTACCTATGAGTCTGGAAACAAGTGGACGAAAGTAGAGAGGGTACAGTGATGTCACATAGGTCAAGAATTACGTAACTAATTAACGGATCAGTTGGGAGTACAACGACGTCTGTGGTTTTCAAACTGGAGCCTACATCAGAATCGAGAGGGTTTGTGATAACACAGAGTTTCTCCCGTGGCCGGTCTGGGGTGGGGCCCGGAAATGGGCAGTTCTAATAATTTCCCAGGGATGCTACCCGGCCACACTTTGAGAAGCATAGGCCCGCGTGAAGAACGGACTCCATACCTGAGTGTGAGTGGCAGAGGCGTGCCTGAGCAGAGGCAGGCCTGCTTTCCTGAAGCTGGGGAGGGGGCTGGTCTCCGAGATCTTCGGGGGACGGTGGGGGAGGGCACGGCCTCCTCTGTGTCCTGAGAGGAGCCTCCTCCTCTTCTGGGCCCACGCTGACACACAGCCCGGGAGCAGAGATGGTGGGAGAGCAGGCCGGAGCCCCCAGCTGCTAGGCCAGCCCCGAGGCAGGGTGGGCCACGTGGCAGGCAAGCCAGAACCACGGGGGCCTGAAGGTGCAGCCCCCGGAACTCCCCGAAATAGAACTGCCCCCCGCTCTCCCTGGAAAGGGAGCTGGGCCCCAGGACTGAACGAGGCAGAGAGCCAGACACAGGGATGGGGGGGCGGGGTCACAGCACCATTTATTGTCCAAAGAAAGTACACACACCTGAGGGCCACTCCCTGAGCAGGGAAAAAGGAGAACAAAATACAGACTCTTTGGAGAGAGAGAAAAAACGGGGAGAGAAATTTCTCCCTTTCCTGGGACTTCACGCAGAAGCCTAGGGACCCGCTTCCAGCCCTAGCCCTCAGCTGCCCTGATCTGGGCCAGCAGCTTCGCAGAGGAGGAGGCAGGAGACCGCAATGCCCAGCTCCAGGGCCCCCTGGACACCCTCCCCCCCCCACCCCGGGCTGAGGTGGAGGGGCAGGGACAGCCACCATGTGTCACTGAGAGACAGGGAGAGGGGCTGCGTTCAGTGACAGTAGAGAGCCCTTGTGAGCCCACGAGCCTCTACTGGCCTAGAGGAGAGGGGCAGAGGGATTCCTGGAACGGGGGAGCCTTGGGGTGTCCACCCGAACAAAGGGAGGATTTGGAAAGTTGGATTTACCAAAAAAAAAAAAAAAAAGTAATTTAAAAAAATTTAACTTGGCAAGTATAAAAACAACACAAAAATTGCCCCAACCTGCAAGGGAAAATGACCCACTCAATAAATAGAGCGCGAGAGGGGAAGCGCGGGACCCCTAGCGGGGACGGTAGCAGTATACGCCATACTCCCGGCTCCGCGGGTCTGGGAAGCCGAAGCTTCGGACGCCGGGCTCCAGGGGCCCGCAGTTGGGACGCGGGTGAACCACAGGGTAGCGAGCACTGCCATCCGCCAGCCAGCCGGCATCACAGCGGTCCAAGCCACGGAACTTCCAGGCAGCAAAGAGCTGGCCCACCTTGGCAATGTGGGCGCCGTCTTCCCGGCAGGCCTCCTTTGCCTCTGCCAGGGTCAGCTTCTTGGGGTGCTCCAGGTAGTATACCTGCCCTGTGGGAAAGTGGGGCGTGAGGGCTGGCCGGCGGAGGGGGCAGCCAGAGAGGACGGTGGGGCCCGCAGAAACGCCCGCCCATCAGACCTCCCCAAACAGAGCGGGCAAGGACGAGCCCAGGGAGCCACCAGGCTGTGGGCACTTGCCATGTGTCCTTTGGGAACGTACCTTCCCAGTTCTGACCCCCTCTCTGAGGGTTCCATCCCACCTGCCAGAGGGCTGGGGTCCCTCCAGGCATGTCTGTACTCCACCTCAGCGTTCCCTAACTGCACCCTGGATGGGCACCCCACCTAGTCTGCACCAATCAGAGTCTCTCGCCCACCCAATCATTTACTGAGTCCCGGGGCGCCTGGCTGGCTCAGTCGCTGGAGCGTGCGACTCTTGATCTTGGGGTTGTGAGTTCGAGCCCCACGTTGGGTGTAGAGCGTATTTAAAAAAAAAAAAAAAATCTTTAAAAAAAAAAGTCATCATCGCTTCTCGGCCTTTTGGCTAAGATCAAGTGTAAAAAAAAAAGTCATTTACTGAGTACCTACTACGTGCCAGGACACTTTTCTGAATGCTTGGGATGTGACAAGGCACGAATTTCTGTTTTTATTTGTTTCTCTTCCCGTGAAATGATCCCCTTCGTGAGCACAGACGGGGCTTGCTTTGTCTATGATGCCCAGGACCTAGTGTCGGCCCCAGCACGCAGTAGGCTCTCAAAAAATGTCTGATGACCCAGTAAACCAGGGATTGGGGTGAAGCAGCAGTAAAGCACTCAAAACTCAGCCCGACGTGGCTTGCACCCCTGCAGGTGCTCCAAACCTCCAGCTGAAGGTGCCGGCGGGGCGAGCAGCGGGGTCCCGAAGCTCCCCAGATGCCGCCCTCCCACCCAGGCCCGCGGCCGGCCGGCGCGCTCACCCCTGAGCGCCGGAGCGAAGCAGAAGGCGTCATAGCGGTGCAGGCGGTGGCCGCGGGGGCCGTAACTGCGCACGCCCGGAGCCAGGCCCAGGCCCCCGCAGGGCTGCCGGGCGCGCGCGATGGGGTACTGCACCGAGGCGTCCTGCAGCCAGCCTGCGTTGCACCAGTCCAGGCCCTCCTCCCAGGCCCGGAACAACTGCTCGAAGGAGGCCACCACCGCGTCCTGCTCCGCACACGCCCGCTGGGCCTCGAGGAAGTTGAGCCGGTAGCGCCCCCAGGGGTGCTGGTAGGGAAAGACCACACCTGGGGAGGGAGGAAAGAGGGGCCTGACGGGGTGGGCAGGGGCCCAGCGGGCTGGAGACCCCAGTCCCTGCCCCCTGCCCCACTGGGAAGGATGCTCCCCCCAACACACACACACACACACACACACACACACACACACACACACTCCCTCAGAGAAGCAAACCCATCATCTCCCCTCCGGGTCCAAAACGGAGTCTACGTCTGTGAATTCGCAGGGCTGTTGTAAGAACCCCAGTGCCATGGTCTCAATGTGTCCCCCTAGTGCGTGTTGAAATCCCAAAGCCTCATGTGATGGTCTCAGGAGGTGGGGCCTTTGGGAGGTACTTAGGTCACGAGGGCAGCACTCTTGGGAAAGAGATCAGTGTCCCTCTCTAAGAGACCCCACAGAGGTCGCTCACCCCTTCCACCACGTGAGGACACAGTCTTCTCACCTGACTATGTGGGCACCCTCCCATCCCCGTCATATCCGACATCAGGGAGGAGGAGTGTGACCCCTCCGGCTGCCATCTGGGCCAGACAGGTGGATGCTGATGGCAGAGGTCCCTGACTTGCCTTTCATCCTCCTCTCCTCACAAGGAGGTGGAGGAGGCCCTCATCTCACACTGGAGGGGACGGGAGCTCCGAGGGGACGAGGCGGCCACCCAGGGCGCCACAGCAGGGGCGGGGTGAGCATGGAGCCAGACCATGGTTCTCTGTGCGTCCCAGCTGCCTCCCTCGCAGGTCGGACAGGTATGAGGACACACAGCCCGTCCTAGAGACAGAGAAGGTAACAGACCCCAGAGATGGCCCACGGGAGCCCACACAAGGTGTGGCGTGCGCACTCTGGCTGGTTTGGACAACACTGAGTTGTAACTGTTGCTTTTTTTTTTTCATTAGAAGATTTTTACAGAAAAGTCCAGAGATGTCACATAAAAGTATATGCTTCTCTTGTCAAGTCAGAAAACCTGACTGTGTGGGGTCTGCTTCTGGGCCTGAGCAGGGCACTCCTTTGGGACTGGACGAGGGCTCAGCCGCGTGCCCCGTGCCCACCCCTCCCGCCACTCACACCGGGCGGCCTCCTTGGTCTGTGCTGTCTACGACCTGCCGGAGTCTCAGCTCCTGTTTTCCTCTGAGTCAGGTGTGAGCCAGAGGCAGTAGTGGGTTCTGGAGCCAGACTGCCTGGGGGTCAAACTCCTACTCTGCCATTTATGGGCAGTGTGACCTTAGGGAAGTTACTTGACCTCCCTGTGCCTCTGTTTCCTCACCTATAAAATGGGGGTGATGATAGCCGTAGCCTCCCCGTGGGGTGGTTTCAAGGTCTGCATGGCTGCCTAAAGCACAGAGCTCTAGATGGTTTCTCGGGGCCCTCTCCCCGTGGCCCGGGCCCTCGTGTCCCCCCGACCCCCCCACCGCCCACTGGGGCCTCACCCCGCAGCTCCAGCTCCACCAGGCCGCTCTCGTCCTCCAGCCCGTCAATGACCTCACAGCGGTAACGCCCGGAGTCCTCCAGCCGCAGGTCCCGGATCCGCAGCGACACTTCGCGCTCCCCGTCCTGCCGCAGGCGCACCCGGCCGCGGTAGTCTCCAAAGGAGCGGTGCCTCAGCCCAATGGCCACCAGCACATCCTGCTCCAGGGCCCCATTCTCCGACAGCTTCCACCATTTGACGCGCACGGGCCTCGGGGACAGCAGGGCCGGCTCGTAGCGGTAGCGGCAGGGCAGGGTCACGTTGGCCCCCCGGTGGGAAAACAGGGTCTCCTCGGGTGTCTCTACCACCAGCTTCACCCCATTGAAGACGCCTGGGAGAGAGGTGGGTGCCAATGGGGACCTGCTCCAGCGCATCCGTGCCCCTGCAAGGGCCACCCCCAGCCTCGGGAGTTACACCTTGCAAGAATGGCCATAATGCGGCACCCCTCCCCATACCCACACGCTCTGCACTGTGACTTTGCGTCTCCTATCAGGAGGGGACGCTATTCCCCTCCGCCTTGAATCCATGTTGGCCCTGCCACTTCTCTGACCAAATGAACATGACAGAAGTGACGACTCTTCTGTGTCTGCTGGGAGTCTGGGTCCACTCTTTCCCAGGACCTTGCCAGCCCCCGCAACAACGAGCCTGGGCGCACCTGCTAGGGAAGGAGAGCCCACGGGGAGCAGAGACAAGCCCTCGCAGCTGGGGCCATCCAAGGCCAACCAGCCCCAGCGACCTGTCCTACCGACTGCAGACACAGTCAACTTAGACCCCTGGAGGTACACAGGGTGGGGGAGGAGGGTGAGCAGGACATAGGAGGCCCCCTGCAGAGGCTCTCATGCTGAAAAAGCCAATGGTCCTGGTGCAGTGGTTCTCAAAGCGGGGGGCGGGGGGGTCCCTGAACCAGCAGCAACAGCATCACTGGGAACTTGGTGGAAATGCAAACTCCCAGGCCCCACCCCAGACCTCCTCTGGGGGTAAGGCCCTGAGATCAGTGTTTTAACAGCTCTCCAAGTGACCTTGCCGGGCACTGAAGTTGGAGAAGGCTGCTCTAGGACCGGCAGTAAGCACAGAGTTTTGGGACCACAGGCCTGGGGTCAGATAAGCTGGGATTTTGGCTCCAACCTTCCGCAAGTCTAGTCTAGTCTAGAGAAATCAGCTGAGTCTCCAGACCACTTTCCTTATTTGTAGAATGGGGTCACCCCGGTAGCTACAGTGGGCTGTGCTGAGGCTCAAATCAGGGAAGGTGGGACATCTGGAAAAAGCGCAACAGACGTGAGGCAAGCCTACCAAGTAGCGGCTACTACGTCCTTTGTTTTCCCCCGACGCTTTAGTGAAGCTGTGTTTGAAGCTTTCACCGAAGACACTGAGAATGTTGGGCTAAATCATAATGCCTCCATGTGACAAAACACCACACAGCCGAGTAAACTAACCTGGCAGCTAGATATCTACTCATTGATCTTGGAAAAAAATTGTATCCTATGAAGTGACAGGGAGATTCCCAAACCACATGTAGAGCAGGAGGTGAAAGACAATTTTCCCAATCCTCTATCAAAGGCTGGAGGGACCTACCTAACAGGTTAGCAATGGTTCCCCAGGTCAGGGGGATTATTTGCGATTTTGCTCGCACATATGCAGGGACTGAAGGGAAAGTGGTGAAATCATGGGTAGAAAGTTCAAGTTTTTAAGTTTCTTTGAATCTCATTAAAGTCGTGATTGTCTAGGGGCGCCTGGGTGGCTCAGTCATTAAGCGTCTGCCTTCGGCTCAGGTCATGATCCCGGGGTCCTGGGATCGAGCCCCGCATCGGGCTCCCTGCTCAGCAGGAAGCCTGCTTCTCCCTCTCCCACTCCCCCTACTTGTGTTCCCTCTCTCGCTGTGCCTCTCTCTGTCAAATGAATAAATAAAATCTTTAAAAAATAAATAAAAAATAAAGTCGTGATTGTCTAACAAAATAAATTCTGGGCGACAAGGAAGGTGGGGAGCCAAATAATGGCGCCCTGAGAGATCCAGGTCCTAATTCCTGGCACCTGTGAAAGTTGCCTTCTACGGCAGAGAGGAGACTGAATTAAGGATTGCAGTCACACGTATCTTCTTAGAAGGGGGCCGAGGGAGATGTGACCCTGGAGGCAGAGATTGGAGCGACACGGCTACCAGCTCAGGTCCATCAGCAGCCACCGGACGCGGGGCGAGGCAAGGAACGCATTCTCCCCGAGAGCCTGAGGGAGGCTCATGTCATGATGGGGGGGAAGGCTGGGTCCTCAGTCCTGCCAGAGACCAATCTCAGCGCGGGTTCTTAGGATCTGTGTGCCCTGGGAGGTTGGCTCAACTCTGGGAGCCTCGGTTTCCTCATCTATGAAATGAAATAATCCGCAGTATCTGCTTTCAGGGCTGCCAGGGCGCCCCGCCTCAGCGTGGCCTGCTGGGCGCCCCCGATGCGCTGGCTGTTAACCTTGCTGTATGTAGGCCAGGGCTTTTGTGAGGACCGTATGAGACAACGTACGGAAGGCAAGGACGCGTACCTGACGCACGGTAGGTGGACAACTGCTAACTAAAAAGTCACCCGCCCAGAGGCGCCTGGGTGGCTGTCGGTTAAGCATCCGACTCCTGATTTCGGCTCAGGTCGTGATCTCAGCATCGTGAGATCAAGCCCCGTGTCGGGCTCTATGCTGAGCAAGGAGCCTGCTTAAGATTCTCTCTCTCCCTCTGCCCTTCTCCCTCCGCCAAAAAAAGTCACCTGCCCAAAGCCATGTAGCTACTAAATGGCAAAATTAAGATTCAAACTCACATCTGTCTAATCTCAAACCCCCTTTCCATTGGGGACACTGGGGGAGGTCACACTTAAGATCTTGGAAAACTGGCAGGACTTTGGGAGTGTCCTTAAGCGCACAGGTGATTCGGCTCCAACGCACTCCAAGCCCGAAGGACTAGCAAACACAGAGTAACCGAGCCATCCCTTGCACTCCTCAGAAATGAGCCTGGTCCGCTGCAAGGGCCCCGAGAGGGAAGGGGCTTCTGGCTCCACGCCCTGTCCCCTGTCACGGCCTGGAGGCTGCATATCACAGCAGGAGCCAGGAGAGGTCCTGGTCCCCCAGCGGAGCATAGAGCCAGAGCCAGGAGGCCGCCCACCTTCGCCGTGGCCGTTGCCCGGGTTCCAGCCGTTGGGACTATTGGAGTAGTAGAAGCCATTGTAGAAAGGCAGGCCCGAGACGCAGGGCAGCGGGAACAGCAGGACCAGGAGCAGCGGGCCCATGGCGCTAGGCACAGCGGCAGCGCCGGGGTGTCCGGGGCAGGCTGGGAAGAGAAGAAAAACAAGCCAATGAGAGAAACCTGCTGCATGGGGGGCCAGGGACCCCTGGGTTCCAGCACCCGCTTGCTCACTCGCTCAGCAGGTAATTACGGAGCATCTTCTGCCCGGCAGTTCCTGTTCTCAGAGCAGAGAAGACCGAGGGCAGAGGGGAGTGAGTCCAGGTCCCTGCCCTCGGGGGACTGCACCCCACAGGCAAGCTGGGCCAGAAGCAAGCCAACAAAGCCTAGGGAGGAGTTAGGAGGAGGCATGAAGTCCGAGGAGAAAATTACACAGGGCGATAGGACATTATCGACAGTTTTCAGACGGCACGTTTGAATCTGAAAGATTGTGAGCAGCATCTTTTTAATGACACCGAAGGGCCTAGACTAGACTAGAAAATCTCAGGGTGTATTCATGGTTAGTGAGAGGAATCCTGCATTGTCAAGCTTTTGTTTCAGTCCTGAGAGGTCTGTGGTGGGGGGCGGGGTGAATGGGAGGTCACAGATTTCTTATCCTGAGTCAAGGTCAAAATAGGCAGCTAGCCCTTGGGCTGTAGTTTTGTTTATTTGTGCTTTTTTTAATATTGCATTTAAATACATCTTGATGACTGAGTTTTTTTGGTGCACACACACCCTCCTCCCCTGGTGTATTTTGCACTCAAGGCTAATGCCTCATTCACCTCCCCCGCATCTTCCCCCGCCCTCTGCTCATTGCCATTTGCTGAGTGCTTAATGATTTAAAAGACCGGCAGCCTTGGAGGAACTCGGCGCAGAGTCCCCATGCGCAGAGTCCCCATGCCGTGTGGGGAGTACAGAGGTGGGGTGGAGAAAAGGGGCAGGAAATGAGACTGAAGACACAGGAGTTAGCCAGGTGGAAAGGACACTGGGGTGTGCCCAGCAGGGGCCCGGCAAACGCAAAGGCCCAGAAGCCAAAGAACACGTGGGGGGCTGGGAATGTGCTGGAAGTTCTCCATTTGTGCCTCTCTCTGCCCTGATCTCTGTTGGCTTCTCCCGGCGCCCTGGCCTCTGGCTTCCAGCGGGATTCGGCCAACGGGAGGCACCCACAGGAGATGGGCGGGAGGAAGGAAAAGCCGTGTCTCTGCAGCACTGTGTCCCCTTGTGACCACAGCCCTGCTGCTGGCTCCTCTCCTCAGCACCTGCTCTCCTGGGCTGTGTGACACTATTTCCTCCCTTTCCTGCCCACCCCCCCAGGCCTGGGGGGAGCGACTGCCATTGCTTGTCTCTCTGTCTTCCGCTCCCCTGTGCGTTGCCCCCCATCCCCACTCTAGCCAGCCACTCCTTCCTTAGTAGAGTCTTTTTGCTGGAACCACCGAGGGTGAATTCTTCCTGCCAAAACCCTGGCTGATCCAGGGGGAGGCGGTGAGAGGGGTCAGCAGACCCAGCGTCTAGATGCCCTTGGGTCTCCAGCCCAGGCTTTTCCCTCTCTCCTTTGTCCCAAAGGCCCTGGGGTGCCAGTGGGGCCACAGGATCAGAAGAGCCAGTCAGAAACACCCCTCCCGGGGCTGCATTGAAGGGGGACGGTGGGGCAGCAAGGCCAGGGCGCAGCGGGCACCTAGATGGAAATATGACTATGATTATCATGCAGCAACGTGGAAACACGCTTAGGGTGTAATTTAAAATGGACAAAGCAGAACATGAGAATTGCCCGTTTGCTATGATCGTAAGGCTGTGGCCCCGTGAATGTCTGCTGTATGGAAACCAGAATGGGAGAGAACAGCAAAAAGAGGGAGGAGGGAGGAGGGTGGGGAGAAAGGAGGGGAGGGGAAAAGAAAAGAAAGGGGGCACCTGGGTGGCTCAATCTGTTAAGTGTCTGACTGGCTCAGGTCGTGATCTTGGGGTCCTGGGATCGAGCCCTGCATCCGGCTCTGGCTAGGCAGGGGGCTCTGCTTGTCCCTCTCCCTCTACCCAACGCCCCCCACCCCGGCTCATGCTCTCTCTGTCTCTATCAATGAATAAAATCTTTAAAAAGAAAAAGGAGAGGAAAGCATGTAATCTGTAAGGAAGGGTGGTGTGATTGAGAAGGGAATCTTCTTATTTCCATAACAGTTAGGAGCCCTTGCTGGGGAGGAAGGAGCAGACGTGGAGGAAGCTGACAGGTAGAAGCCACTGATCTCCTAGACCCCTTTGCAGAGACCCTGAGGCCCAGAGCCGCCCTCTGTGCTGAGCACGGCAGTGGGACACCGTCCTTCTGAGGTCTCGCTTCTTGTCCAAGAGGAGTCCCCAGGAGATACCCGTAAAGCCTCACGGGGACTTGGATCTGGGCAGCCCCACCAGGCAGCACAATCCGCAACCTAATACAGAAGTTCTTGGGTAGGAGGATCTGGGTTCAAACCCCATCTCCACTCCTTACAAGCTGTGTGATTCCAGGCAGGTTTCCTCAGTTGTGAAATGAACTTCATTAAACTCACCACGACCTCTGTTTCACCCATGTGTTCTACTCCTCTCCTACAGTAACATAGTTCTAGAGAGGTGCCTGACTGGTCAGCAGAAAGCTGTAATTCCAGCCTCCCTCTGCAGCGAGGAGGGGTCCTGGGACTCCATGCTGCACAATGGCAGCGAAATAAGACGTTCCCCATGCAGCTCTTGGGTTAAAACAGGGATACCATTTCCTGGTATTTCCCTCTCCCTGCTGGCGACCAGAGGTGCCACCATCATCTCAGAGATGTAAGTCACGGGTTGAATGACAGAGCCAGGTCCACCAGCCCTGGACCTCCCCCATCTACCCCGTGTCATGAGAAAAGAAAAACAAAGTCCTAGCGTATTTAGGCCACCCCATTTTGAGTCTCTTTGTGAACCCAGCGGAGCCTCACTTGGACTGCTCCCACTGGCATAAAAATATGAACAGCTGAGTTTAACAGGCCCTTACTATCTCATTTACTCCTGATCACAACCCCTAGAGGTGGAACCTCTTAGTATCCTCATTTACAGCTGGGAAGACCAAGGCACAGAGAGATTAAATCATCAGCCCAAGGTCATCCAGCGAGGACATGGCAGAGTCGGGATCTGAACCCACTCCAGCTCCAAAGCCCGGAATGACCATGTCAAACTCAGGGAGGTGACGTGTGCAGAGTACACAGCAGGCCCTCCTAGGAGAGTTTCCTTTCCCTTCCTTGAGGGTCCCACGTCTGGAACCAGGCAGGAAGTGGAATGAGGACCGAGAGGCTGTTGATACTGAGCTGGATGTCACAGGCCCCACCGTGTCCCTGGGCACCCGCAGCCTCTGCCAGCGTAGGGCTCTCCAGCCCCGGTCTGCCGTGTGCCCTGCCTCCTCACAGCAGCTCATCAGGCCCAGATGCCCTCCAGTGAGAAGGGGCTTCCCTGGGATGAGCAAATGGAGGTGTTTCTGTCACAAGGTGATACTTGGGGGCCTGAAAAGGATGCAAATTTTTGCATTAGATACAAATGAGGGGAAAAATAAGGCTGGGGCAGATTCCTCAAAACATATGCAGCTTTGTAACCAGACTGTTAACAAAACCAGGAAGAGTCCTAATAAAAAAAACACCAGCACCGTGAACTCTCCACTGACCTTGGCACCCAACGCCCTGTCAATCAGCCCTTTGCAGCCTTCACCACCGGGGCAAGGGCTTCCTCCTTTGAGATGTAGGTTTTCGGGGGCCTGGGATTCCAGGAGAAACCAGATTTGCCAAAATTAAGAATCTGACCCAGGGTGGAGCCATCTTCATTTTTTTTTTTTAACTCAAGGGAAATGACTTTGCAACTTCACCATGTGATTCCTACGCTTAGCAGAAAACTTAGTGTGAAGCTGCTGTTTAGGCACCCCCATCTCCCCAGATCCATTGCATCCTTGAGATGGTACAAGTTTGGATCTTGAGAGGCGGAACAATTTGGTAGGAAGGGATGCTGCATTGTCCAAATCTATTTGGTTCCTGAGTCTTGAACACTGAACAACAAAGAGCCTGGATAGTGAGAGATATTCGTATGCGTACTTTTCTGCAGGACTGTCACATTTATCTTAAGGAATCCCTAGCTTGCTAAAGCTTGCTCTTTGCTTGTGAGAAATCCTGTTATAGTCGCTCCAATATGTCAGCATGTTGAGAAAAATCACCACTGGACCAATGTCATTCCATGACACACTTCAGTCCCCCACTGTTCTCACCAATTGTGGATGAGGTCATTCATCGTTCAGAAACATGCACTGAGGCAGGAAAGACTCTAGCACCTTCTGGGTCCTCCAGCGAGCTCCTAGGCACCTCTTCCCAGCCTCTGAGACCCCAGCACACACTCACTCCCTCGGTTTTAAAGGGCTGCCATGTCCAGCGGCTCCCCCGACCCTTCCAAAAACTCCCCAACCCAGTCAGAAAGAATTTTACTCTCCCCAATTAATCCACAGGTAAACAGAGGCACAAAGACATGAAGCAACTGTCCGAAGGTCACGTGGCCGAGACAGCGGAGGCAGGACTCACAGCTCCCATAAGGATCTGTCACATAGAAGGGCTGCCTTCCACTCATCAGTGCACTTGCACGGACGTCATTGTCTGTGGGTTTCACAATGTCAATTTTTATCCCCCTTGTACAGAGAAGGAAACGGAGGTTCAGAAATGCAAAGTTGCAGGGCGCCTGGGCGGCTCAGTCGGTGGGCATCTGACCCTCAGTTTCGGCTCAGGTTGTGACCTCAGAGTCATGGGATGGAGCTCCGGTCTGGCTCCGCGCTCAGCGGGGAGTCTGCTTGAGGTTCTCGCCCTCTGCCCCCCCCCCCCCCCACGCACATGCGCAGGCGCGCCAACCCCCCCCCTTAAAAATAAGAAGAAAAAGAACGCTCAGTTGCATGGCTAAGGTGAAGGTCTTCATCAGGAAATACATGGAGCTGGAATGTGGCCTCATTCACTCAGCAGGTATTTTATCCTGCATCCGCCATGTGCCAGGCACAGTTCTGGGCATGCGGGATACAAATCGGAAGTTGCCAGAGCTCACGTTCCAGGGAGGGAAACAGACAGCAAATAGGATATGGGACATCCGTGTTGTCAAAGGGTCGCATGTGCTAGAGGACACAGAAACAGAAGTTTCCTGGTCTCCAGAGCAGACTTAACAGGGAAGCTCGGGGGCTGAAGACAAATGACCACCCTGAATGTTAGGCGAAAGCCAACCACCACCACTCAGGGAAGCAAAGGACAGGCAGCCTGGGCTCCCTGACCCTGGCCACCCTGGGGGCCATGGGAGGCTCCCCAAATCAGCTGGAGCTTTGCCTGGGCAAAGACACACCTGCACCCTGCTGAGTGACCTTGAGCAAGTTACTCAACCTCTCTGTGCCTCCATGTCCTCATCTGGGAAAAAAAAGGATAAATACTAGAACCTCACTTTAGGACTGTGGTGAGGATTATATAAGATGCATTATGTCCAGCATCAACACATAGCAGGTGCTCCACAAACAGTTGCTAATACTTACTGGCAGAAGAACATAGCGGCAGATTTCGGGTTCTAGAATCAGACCGGCTACCGGGATTCGGTTCCGGTTCCCCCCAATTACTAACAGCGTATCAGTGGGCAAGTCACTGAGCTTTGCTTTCTTCATCTGTAAGATGGAGGTCACAACAATTCTAACCAGAAAACATTTCTGTAAAAATTAAGGGAGAGCATGTCTGCAGAGCACTTAGAACGCTGCCTGGCAGGAGGGCAGGCACTCACAAAATATAGCGGTTATTACTATTGTTAAAAGTGCAGTCTCCCCTTATTTCGGTGGATCTTTCTCCCCTCTCACTGCCTAGGAGAGAAAGCAGCCACCATTGCCTTCTCTTTACAGTTGGGGAAACTGAGGCCAAGGGCATGGAAGTGAGTGAAGCATCCAAGGCTTTATCTTTGGTAAACAGGCAGAGGTTAGAGAAAATTCTCAAGTCTCCTGGCAGCCCATCCTTTGCTTTTCCGAGCACCACTTGCCTCGGGACCCCTCCCCATGGCAGAATAAGGGGAACCCCAACTCGGAAGGAAGATGGGGCCCCCCCAGGCTCTCCTCACTTGTCCGGCGGAGAGTAGCGTTCCCCCATCCACCAGCAGGGGGCAGCATTGCCCTCCAGGTTTCCACAAGCCCCAGCTCCCGGGGAGGAATTTGACTTCGGGGGGCCGCCCCGTTTAGACGAGGCTTACACGCGCCTTTGAAACCTGTGGCCCCCGGAAAATGAAAGCCGGAGGTGTTTCCTACCAGCATTCCCAGCCCGCTGGCCCACGTAGGGCCGCGGGGGAGAGGCCAGGGCGCCTCTCATTCCTCCCCCTGCTGCAGAGAGCAGAGGCACTCCCGGGGGTCAGGGCTGGGCACCACGGTCCAGGCCGGGTCATACAGGCCGCTGGGGCCACCCAGCGAGTTGGTGACAGAGCTGGGTCCAAGAGCCCGCGCTGCTTCCTTCCTGGCCTCCCACCGGCCCTAAATGCCTCCCTGAGCGACCCCATCTCCTACCCAGGGCGCTACTCGCCGCCCTCCCTCTGCGCCTCTGGTCTCGCTGCCCTAAGGCAGAAACCCCCGCGAACCGAGGCCTGAAACCGACGGGCATCCTTTGCGCTTTCCCTGGGACAGCCGAGGGGGCGGCAGAGGCCAAGAGGCGCAGGTCTGCCCGGTCCCCGACCCCCACGCCACCCCCGGGCTCCCGCGGACCCCGGAGCACCCGACACATGCCGCGGGGCAGAGCCCGGCGCGCAGCGCACCGTGCGGGAGGCTGCAGGACCCGGACGGCACGAGACGGGCAGGGATCCTGCGGGCCCCGGGGGCAAAGGGGCTGGACCCGGCGGTGGTCTCAGAGGCATCGGGTTTCGCTGGGGATGTGCCTCCTCCTGGCGCGCCGGGGGGTCCCGCGCAAGTCGGCCCGCTCCCCCGCGCTGCTCCCCCCCGCCCCCGAACTCGCGCCCGGGGCGCGCCCCAGGAGCGATCACAACCCAGCTCCGCCCGGACCCCCGCGGTGCCCAGCGCACTCCTCCTGCCCGCTTCCCCGACCCTGCCCCGGGAGACGTGGGACCCCGCGGGAGACCCAAAGCGGGGAGGAGCGGGGGAGCACGGACCGCAGGGGGCTCCAGAAGCGCGGCCACCCCCGAGCTACGTACCGTCCCCAGGCGGCTCTTGGACAGCTGGAGCGCTCCCAGCCCGGGACTGTCCGGGTCCGAGGAAGCGGGCGGATTTGGGGGATCTTGAATGGCCCGAGAGGAAGCGGCTGCGGACAAACCCCCGCGTTCCCGCCGGGCCAGCCCCTTAAAGGAACACACGCCCCTTTCTCTCCCAAGAGCGGGTCCCAAAGGGACGAGTTGCTGCCGACTTGGCTCCAACTCTGAGATGCTAGCGGGGTGTAAAGGGAATGTCCAGGAGTTACTATCACATCTTGGAGAGGGGCAAGTGGGAGATGGAAGAGGTGCGTGATTGAGGGGGGTCCCATTAGAGCACTCGGGTTTATCCAAAACAGTGGGACTAAACAGGGGGATCCCCTCTCCAGCACTCTGCCGGTGGGCTATGGCTGCCCCCCACTTTCAGGAGCAGGAAGGGTAAACGTTCTGTATGCTTACCCCCCACATAAGGCAAGGGGACACTGACCTCCCTCCTGCCCATGAGTTTAGCCATCATGAAATCCCCAGGCAGACTGTTAACTCAACGGCAGGCACAAGGACGCTGACCCTAGTAGGAGGGGCTTGAAACAGTGGTCTTGGGGGAAGGGAAGGCAAAATTAGGGGTGCCCCCGGCAGCCAGCAGGGGCAACCAGGCTTCTGACTGGTGCTCCAACAGGGGCAGGGCCCTCCCTTAGAATCCTGACATCTGTCTGTCCAGCCATCCAGCAGGCACCACCTCCCAGGACTTCTGTTTGGACAGGGTGTTTTGTTTCCATCCTGGTCAACAGGGGTCCTGGGCTGGACAGTTTCCCTCAGCAGAAAAGCCTAGAGGTCCTTCAACCCTCGTCGGGAGAAGGGTCACAGGTCACGGGGTCACTGAGTCCAGAGTCCATTCTTAAACATGCTTCAAATGCCTGAGTGCATGCGTGTGCATGCGTGTGTGTGCGTGTGTGTGTGTGCGTTACACAAGAGCCAGGAGCACATCAGAGCACAAAGAGCTGCAGTGAACTAGAAGGTACACTGTGGCCGAAGCAAATGCCAGGCATCAGGGAGCCAGTGAAGGTTCCTCCACGAGGAGGCGAGACCTGTCTGACCTCTGCCTGGAGATGGATTGGAGGAGAAATAAGACTCAAGTACCAATTAGGAAACTCTTGCAAGCTTCTCTGATGAGGAGGTGACCCGTATTTGAGGCCTCCACCGGGCCAGGCTTTGCATCCGGGCATCTTCTCTGTCAGCTTCCACAAGGCCATGGAGCCAGTCTTGTTATTTCCATTTTACAGATGAAGGACTTGAGGCCCAGAGAGATTTAAGTAAATTGCCTAAGGCCGCTTGCAGCCAAGATCTAATGACTCCACCCTATTTAAACCAGGAACAGAGAGTAGAGCAGACTCCTGGGAGAGGTGGGTCAAGGGGTCCCAGTGCTGAGAGCCACAGGGGAAGGGGTAGGGACCACAGCCAGGCAGGTCAGTTTTGCTCCAGCAACTCAAGTTTCATGCCTCCAGCCAGGGCCAGGGCTGGCCGGCAGGTAGATCTCCGTACTGGCTCCCCCAGACCGCGGTCAGGTACGAAAAAGCAAATTTGGGGAGGAGACGGTGAGCGCGTGTGGCAGTGCGGGAGGCCGCCCAGGGGTTCAGGAGCGAGGGCCCCAGGCTCTCCGGAGGGGGACTTTCACAAGGCTATGGCCAACTCATCCAAGGTTACAGAGATAAGCAGAAGGGCCTGCATGGCTTAGGCCATTCCAGAGTGGCCTCGGGGCTCCTGGGCCCGGTGGGGGCCTTGTGACTACAGCCGATGAGACTGACCCGCAGCAAACATTCAGTGCCACCACAGGGGTTGTGGACAGATAGGAGTGAAGCCCTCAGTTTCCCTTTATGCAAGTGGGACTCCTTGGGTTCCAGCAAGTCCCGGCACAGTTCATTCCTGGGGGGGGGGGGGGGGGGGGGTGGAACCATCCCAGAGCACAGGCGCGGAGGAAAGAAGCTTCTCCCACTGTTAGTCCCAGGAGAGGCCAGAACGGGATTGTGGCTAGGAAATGCTCCCAAAACGGAGTCCGGAGGCCAGCAAATCTCCCCAGCCCCCCAGACTGACTCCAGACGCAATCCGTGCAGCTCCACGGAAGAGATCTCTGAAACAGGAAGGAGTGGGCTGAAAGATCCCCAGGGGTAGGGAGCCCCAATCCCCAGTGCACTCAAAGACCACAGCCTGGGCCTTTTATTCTGTCCCTGCCCGGCTTAGAATCCCTGGCAAGGGCAGCTCTCAGGAAGGAGCCACTTCCAGACTAATTTTCCCCACGAAGTTCCAGCAAAGCCACACCCTCTCTTTGGCAGCCCCGTGGCCCGGATCTGCTGCCATGTCTATGTGTATCACAGCATGGCTCCCAAAGTTTGTTCCAGAAAATTCACCTTGTGTCCCAAGGCCTGGGATACTAGGGTGGTTTCCCGTACCCCTTTCCCAGCTACTCAGTCCCTCCTCTACCTGCCGGTCTCCTTCCCAGATCACCAGGGCACTGGCCTGCACTGCCCCTCACTGGCTACTTCCTGATGTCATCAGCCTGGAGGGCAGGGTGATGAGGGCGGAGGGGCACCCCTGGAGCTTGCCAGCAGCCTCCCAAGAACCAGTGTGCTCAGCCAGGAGGCCTCGTGACCACTCGGCAGAGCCCTGGCCACTTCCTTCCCGCCCTGCATCCCACCCCGGAGCCTCCCACAGCTCTGAAAGCAGCCCAGGTTCATGGAGTTTCTAGTCGTTTCTGCAGCCCACCACTCCAAATGTAGAGAAAATGCTGAAGGGGAAAACCCAACAGCCTCAGCCATGTGCTCCTGGTCTGGTAGGAGAGCAAAGGCATTCGTGGAGACAGCTCTGTGCCAGGCACCCCCTTGCCCCTCACTGGGCAGCAGCTCTGGGCCCCGGGGCTGCATGGGTGTGGGGGGTGGAGGACGGAGGGGAAGAGGCCGGGCATCGGAACTCGGAAGTGGGACCCCTCAGGAGTCCCCTCCCTTCTCCCGCTGTTCAGCTCTCCATAGCTGGCAGGTGACACGAGTATGCTGGCCTCTGGGAGGGCTGAGGGGGGAGGGTGGGAGCACCAGCCCAGCCCAAAGCCCATGTGGACGGAGCAATGATGAACCCCAGCAAGAGTTCCAGGGGGTGACATAAATATATTTTGGAAGCTGCCTGTGTACTCTGGGGGAAAGAACCAGCACAGAGGGTGCCCCCCCCAGGCCACCCACCTCCACCCCTTCTCTCCATAAGCCCGCCCACCCCACCCCATTCTGTCTCTTTTTAGGCCAAGGGTCAAGAGAGGTCTCCAGGAAGATAAGGGGGACGTGTCGGGGACTAGGTGGCAGCTCTGAGCGGCAGCATCGTGCTGAGGGACAGGAGACTGTTATCCTCCAGCCTGGCGCCTCAGGGCTTCCTCCGGGGGCCGTGGGAACGTGGGATGTGGGGTGCGGGAGCGAGTGTCGGGAAAACACAAGAGACTAGAACCAGGGATCCGGGGAGGTGCAGGTAACCCCCACTCCCTACTTTACCCTTCCCTGTCCGTCCCAGACCTACTCAACTCCCGCAGTGCCTAAGAGAATGGGAGGGCAGGAGGGGTGGGTGCCAGGGCCACGGGGGAGGGGGAGGGGCGGGGCAGGGGGGAAGGCGAGGTGGCTGAAACCCCCACCGCCAGCTGCCGACAGTCAGGAGGTGGGGTGGTGGAGGCGGCAGCGGGCCAACAGCAGGCCAGGAGGACCAGGTAAGGGGCCCTTGCGGTCACTCCGGCCAGGCTGACCACTAACAGCCCAGCAGCTCCACGCGCAGGGTGATGCGGTTGTGCCAGGCGACAGGCAGGATGCGCACAAAGCGAGCCAGGAAGGGCATCTCAAACATGTTCTTCTTGTGGGAATTATTGTCCAAGTTGCCAGGGAAGATCTGGAGGCAGAGGGGTTGTCAGGAGGGCCCCAGGGCCAGCCCCCCCCCACCTCCCCTCAGAGCCCCCAGCCAGACACTCACCTTGCTGTCGATGGCCCCCTGGTCCCTGTACTCGGCCCAGTTTATGCTGTCATTACTGTAGGCCACCTTGTAGGCTGCCACGTACTGGATGTGGCCAAAGTCTCGGGCCCCCTGGGTAATGATGCCGGTCACTTGCCTCTGGGAGCCCAGGTCAACCTACAGGGAAAACCAACCACATTTTCTTTGTGTAGACCATTCTCTCCAGTAAAGTGGGACAAGGCAGACAGGCTGGGGCCTGACTTCTAGTTTGGGGGAAGCTACTTCATTTGCACCACCTCCTCATCTAGACCATGGACATAAACCCTGTCACCTACTTTGTCACGCTCTGGGAGACACTTCGCTGCAGTGAAGCTAGAGTTCACAGCCTGGGCCTTGGCCAACCTGCAGCCGATCCCCACCGCACCCCACCCCGGTACGAAGAGAACAAGGACAGGAGAGCTCCTGGAGCGGCTCCTGAGGGGTCCTGCGGGGCTGTCCGCAGCCTGGCAGGGATCTCGAACGAGTCCAAATGCAGGCAGTTCCTCACAGAACCCGGCTCCACAGACTTGATGGCGACTGGGGGCCGAGAGACAAACCTCCTGCCCCCGGTCCCTGACCATCCTGGGGAGCCTGCCAGAGGCCTCTGGACAGGCAGTCCCAAGACCCGGCTTGCACACCTGGCTTGCTGCCAACAGCAGGGGAGGCCCAGGCAAATCCTCACCCTGCCGGGACGGTTCCCTCATCTCTAAGACCAGCGGACACTCCAGTTTTCTGTGCCTCTCCTGGTTCCCAATTTCATGAAATCCAAGGGCTGCCCCATGGTGTGTTCTCAGACGCCGAGTCAGGCAGAGAAATCCTGAGGTGTGCCTGCCTGGGTCAGGTGTCCCCCCTCTGTCCTGCCCTCCTGTCCATGGGCTCAGCCTTGTCACCCTGTGGCAGCTGGTGGGGATGGCCCTACCCTACACACACACACACACACACACACACACACACACACACACACACACACCCCTTCCTCTGCCTGGGGCTTGGGGCCTTGTCTCGGTGCAAGCAGCCCTGAGTTCCCCCACCCTCCCCTTCGGGAGTTGCAGAGTCAGAAGAAGGTGGGGCGCGTGGGAGGGGAAAAAAAACAAATCTGAAGAAAAACAAGGCTTTTCAGACACTTCCTCTCGGGGGGCAGAAGCCTGGGCTGGGCGGAGGTCAAAGATCAGCAACCCCATAGATCCCACCCAACCCCAGCCTTGCAGCCCTGCACCCCGACCCACCTGCAGCCACTCAGAGGCATCATTGGTCTGAGCGGTCCAGGCATTGAACTTGCCCTGCTTGTCCAGCCGCGCATAGAAGGGAAACCAGCTGAAGGCATTCAGGCCCCAGGTCCTGTAGATGCTGGAGGCCGTGATCTGCTTGTCGGGGATGGAGTTGTCCTTCATGCCCAGGGGCTCAGCACATCCTGCCAACAAGGAGGTTTGTCACGGAGGTCAGGACCCGCAGCCTCCCAGAAGCAACAGCATGAGGCGACCACGGGGAGGAGCTGTGCATCCTGACCAGCCCCAGGCAGCCTCTTGGTTTTAGAGCCAACCGTTGTGCTTTCTCTCTGCCCACCTCACCGACTCCCCACCTGGGCCAGCCGCTCTCCGTTCCCACCCCGACCCTGACTTGCCCTTCCCAGATCGCCCACCACCTGCCCCCTCTGCACGAGGGCAGGCCCTGCCACCACCTCCCCCATGCCTTCGAGGCCTGACTCATGAGACACCTCCTCCAAGAAGCCTGCCCTGACCACCTCACTTGGGCGGGCCTTGGGCCTCCACGGGACTCAGCCCTTCTCTCTCATTCCTACGGTCCAGCTGCTATGTAACAAGGCTGAGGCCTATGATTTTTGTCAAGAACATCAGCAACAAGCATCCCATTGATCCAGGGCTCACTTCTGCCATTTCATCTACCACAAGGAACCTGAAAGCCGTATCAGTAACCCCATTCTGCAGGCGAGGAAGCAGGCTGAGAGACAGTAAGCAGTGTGCCCACGTCTCTCACACACAGGCGCGCACACACACACACACACTCCTAATGACCACACCAGCCAATGTGACATCATTGCCACCAGCCACGCCCCCTCCCAGAGCCATGAAGGCCTACCTGCTGGTAACCCGGGGATGAAGGGGACGTGGCTGTCCTCCAGCAGGTGGAAATGAGAGCAGTCAGAACCCCCGGGGCTCAGGGCGGATCCCGTCCCCTTGCCCAGCAGCCCCTCCCTCGGAGTCCCCCAGGGGGCCTTCACACTCAACGCTGACCACTCCGGGTGCCGTCACTCGGGCCCGGGCACAGGCCTGCCCCACTCAGCAACGCGCCCAGCTGTTCAGCACAGTCATCCCCACCTGCAGGTGGCCGGAACAGTTAGGGGGGGACAGGAGGAGACAAAACTCCCGAGAGAACGATGGGTGTGTCTCACGCCTGGCGGACTCCTCATTCCGCTCTGCCTGTCCTTTGGGGGCCTCTGGGGGTGGGGGAAGCAGGCCTGGACACCCCCGCCTCCAGCTGGGAGCAGGCTGGAGTATATGGTGCTTACACCACCATCTCCCCAGACGCCTGCACTCGGCCACTAAAGACTTTGCCTCCAGCTGTGTCGGTATCCACCTGCTAATCGCACCACCTCCTTGTGAGGGGTGTTCGCCAGGTCATCCCCCCGCTCCTCTCACGGGGAGAGGCTACTGGGCTGGGAGGCGGGGTGTTCCCGGGAAGCCTCAGGCCTGGGGCAGCTTTGCAAAGGATGCCATGATCCTAGGCTCAAGGGGGACCCCTCTACAGATCCACTGCTTCCCTGAAGTTGGTGCCCCCTCACTCCTGGGCCTCCTGACGAAGTCAGGCTTCCAGGGGAAATGCCGTTGGGAGGGGCACTGAGCCAAAGGCCAGGACTCTCCGCTCCGTCCCTCACTATGTGACCCTGGGAAGGGCCCCAGGGAGGAGTGCTGCTCGTAGACCAACCAAGGATCTTGTTAAAATGAAGATTCTGTTTCCACAGGTCTAGGGTGGGGCTGGAGCCCGTGTTTCTACAAGCCCCCAGGTGATGTTCACACTACTGGGTCCTCGGAGCTCACTTTGAGTAGAGGACTGTAACCCACCCAACCCAGCCAGTCTACCACCCTGACCCAAGCCACCTTATCTTCCCACAGGACTGCCCTCACCCACGATGGCCCTCTGCCCCCATTCTCCCCACACAGCCTAAGGGATCCCTTCTAGACACACTCCAATCCTGTCCTATTAGCACTCCCCCTACCCCCACATGGCTGCCCCTTGTTCTGAGGATAAAGATCTGAATCCTTAAAATGATCCATACAGCCCAATTCATCTGGCTCCATCCACCTCTCCAGCCTCACTACCCAGCAAGCTTCCCCTCACTCTCTAGGCTCCAGCCCCACTGGCCAGCCTTCTATCCTTCAGCATGCCCCAGGGCCTTTGCACTTGCCAGCTCCTCACATGCCTGGAATGCTCTTTCCAAGTTCTTCATGGGGCTTGCTCTGTCATTCAAGTCTCCACTCAAAAGCCATCCCAACAGGGGAGTCCTCATGCCCAGACCTCAGCACCACACATGTGCACACACGCACACACACGTGTACATACACGCACACACCAACATTTTCACCAGCCCACTGGAATGCCAATTAGGGAAAGGAGAAGATCCATATCTTGAGGAAAGCAGACAGGACAGCCTCCACAGCTTGCCAGGCTCGCCCTCTCTTGGCCTAGGAGGGAGCCGGCTGGGATAGGACCATGAACCATGCAGGCAACTTTAATAGCCAAAGGCTGCAGAGCCCCCAGACCTGTCCTGTACCAGTAGCTTAAATGTCCTTTTAGCAGAAGGCAGTCTGTAACTCCCCATTTAAACAATAAGGCTCAAAAAGGCAATGACCCTGGGAGAGGGAATGCAATGACTTAAATTCACACTTTAAAAGGACGGGTCTTGAGTAAGACAAGAAAGGCAGAGAGCCACCTTTTGGCTCTGCAGCTCTGCCTAGCGAGCCCTACAGTTCCGCCAGCGGCCAGCAGGTGGCGCTGTGTCTGCAAAGAGAGGGAAATAGCCCCGGGAGAGCCCCGGGCTGAGACAAAGTTGCTCAGCCCAGCCCCTGCCGCCTGACCTGGCCAGTGATGACTTTTTCCTGGCTCATCAGAAAACCGGTCTCTTCCTGGTGCCCCCCATGCCCCATCCCTCCATCTGGGACTCTGTCTGGAAAGGGCAGCAGAAAGGCATCAGCTCCAGCCCTAGGACTCTAGAAGCCCCCACGTTTCTCTTAAATGATGAGTTACAGGAGGTCTGGGGGAGGTTGCGGGGGTGGGGGGTGGGGGGAGAGAAGCACTAAGTGGGTGGGTGTCAAAAGCCCAGGGATTTAGACCAAGTTTTAATACCTACCAGCTTGTGTGCACTTGATAAATAATTTATCGGGGCCTCCCTTTCTGTATTCATTCACTCGTTCATTAAATGTTTATTGAACATCTACAATCCAGGCACTGTTCTAGACACTGGGACTAGAGACGTGAAGAAAACAAACTCCCTGACCTCATGGAGCTGACGTCTGTAAAACAGAACTCATGCTACATGTTCTAGAAGCTCAAGGAACCAATCAGAAGAACAGAAAATACTTTGACAACTGAAAGGGTGTCTTTTTTTTTTTCTCCCACCAACCCAAATGCCAAGGGTTGGCAGATCACAAACACGGAGGCAAGCGCTCTGAGAGCCAGGTGATCCCTCCCGTGAGCATCTCCTGTGGGAGCCCAGGTCCCCCGCCTTGCTGCCGTCCTACCCAGCTCGGCCTGGCTGAGAAGGAAGCAGGCAGAGAAGCCCATTTCTCAGCATTGACCACAGCCCCCCTGTACTCACCATTCAGCTCACAGCCAAGGAGCTCAAAGCGGAGCGTGCAGCCCCGGTGGCAGATGATGGGCACTAGCCTCACGTACTGTACCTCCAGAGGGAAGTCAAACAGGTTGACCTTCAGGCCATTGTTGTCCATGTTACCCACAAATATCTAGGGGGAAAGCAGATTGGAGGAATGGGTCAGTGTGGGCAGTCCAGCTTCCTGGGGTTGCCTCACCTCCCTCGTCAGGACTGGGAGGCAGAGATGGGGCTTAGCAGAGTCAGCAGGGGGCCAGTTCTTCCTCTGACCACCCACAGCCCTCAACACAGATTCCCCTCGCACACCTTTCTTGGTCATCATGGGGCGTGGGCATAAACCGCTTTCACACAGGGCCACCCATCATCTATAGGGTGCCTCTGCAAATTAGGAAAAGGCACTCCTTTCTCAAGACACTTTGTTATACTAATTCCCCCACAGGCAGAAGTACACAAACCTATCATGTCCACATCGTGCATGGTGCTCACTTAGTAATGACATCCTTGAGCAGTATACAACCTGCACAACGTACATGGTAGCCCTGAATGCTCAGAACGCATCCTACCTCCACGACTACAGCCACCCTCAACAGGTCATTGAAGCTCTCTGAGTTTCATTATTCTCATCTATAAGGTAGGAACCACAGAACATGGGCATGACGTGGGTTTCCCAAATTCTGGGAACCAAGAGGCAACTGATGACCCACCACATGGCTAATCATCCAGCGTACCCTCACTCCACTGGGAGCCCTCAGATAGCTCTGGAGCCCCAGCGGGTGCAGACCACAGCCCTTCTTTAGAGCCCTCACCTTGTCTCCTGTCCCCTCTGCACTCTGGATAAACTGGAACTTGCGTCCACTGACGCTGTAGGCCACCTTGAAGGTCTTCAGGTACTCAGCACTGCCTGCGCGGCTCGCGCCCTGTGTCACCACGCCCGTCACCCGCATCTTCCGCATCAGGTTCACCTGGACCCCAGGAGGGAGGACGGTACCCTTATCTCCTGGGTTCTTTAGACTCCCTCCACCCTCCCTACCTAGAAAGGAGGGGGGCTTTCTCATGGGGGCCTCTCAGAGCTTTGGGCCCAGTGCTCAGGGAAGCACACACAAAGAGGGACGAGGCCCCCAAAGGCTTCATCCAGTGCAAACAGCCCCTCCACAGCCTGGGGTCTGCTCCTCCTCATCCGGCCCCACCACTCCAGGAACCCCGCCCCCACCCGCCCCCCGCAAGACTGCCCTCCACTTACAGATACTTCACCTATGGGAACCCACGACCTTGCTACCTGGACCTCGGTTATGACCCCCCAAATGCAGGCATACTCCCCTCACCTTGTCCCCCCCCACCACTCCGCCCGCCCCAGAGCCATTCTTTCCATACCTGGATCCAGGGGTTCTTATCATAGTTGCTGGCCGTCCAAGCATTGACGATGCCCGTGCGGTGCAGACGGGCCAGCTCTGGGGCCCAGCGCTGTAAACCCATGAAGCCCAAGTGCACAGATGAAGCAGC